>NW_006281101.1:1046363-1209987 GCF_000203795.2 Batrachochytrium dendrobatidis JAM81 | reverse complement strand
ATCAAAAAACAAGTATCCAACTACACAAGCGGCCTCCCTTTCTGGGACCAGTGGTCTCGAGTCCGATGGAAATACAAAGCGAAGAGCACGATCAATAACTATTGAGGAAGAGGGCGAGGATCTTTTGGCAAAGAGACGCAAGGTAGATTGCTACTGTTTTGTATTATTGTCTGGAGTTTATTCATCAACCCTACTATTTGAATGTGTTTAGAATACTGAGGCGGCTAGACGAAGTCGTCTGCGAAAGAGTTTGAAGCTTGAATCTCTAGAGGAGCAGCGACGTGACCTCGAAGCAGAAAAGCATAAGCTTTCTATTCGTGCTGTTACTTTAGAGTCTGAAAACAAAACTCTGGCTTTGAAGCTTTTGCAAGCGGAAGAGTGTAATCAAACTCTCCAGCAACAGCTGGACGAAGCACACAAGACTATTGTGAGAATGCAACTTGAGCAGAATTCGATGGAAATAGATAAATCGAGCGCTGTTGATGTGCATGCAAATGCCCTTGTAGTGGCAGCTAGTGTGCCCGACGGCATTGCTACTATGAGTGATTCTGAAGATACCAAGAGTATTTCCACAATTGAATCCAACGTTGGATCTTCATAAATACCATGGTTTGGAATAAAGGGTATCCACTTTGTTTCATTTCCAATGACTCGTTTAGATTGATATAGATTCAGCCTTTTTTAAATATACATATTTCATTAAAGGAAGCGTTATTTATCAGATCAATGCCTGTGGATAGAGTAGAGTAGGAGAATCCATGCTGTCCAGGCTACTGAGATGGGTTTTAGTTTAATGTGCTAATGGAAGAATGAGCGAGAGCAATGCAAATCAAGCCTTGTCAGGGTTGGGAACCAGACAAATCAGCCGCCGTGCATTGATTTACCATTTTCTCTCGCTGCATTGATTTGAAAACTTATCACCCTTTTCAAGAATTCTCAACTAGTAAATCAGGCACGCCATGTGTTTCGTAAAGGCTCCTCGTGGGTCTGCTACTATTCCTACTACTCAACTCACTGGTGAACAGCAACAACCAGTCTGTGAAACCCCCTTCTTCAACAATGATGCCACTCTATGGGGTGACTTTTCTTCCATTGATTCACTGGGTCAGTCCAATTCCGCTGATCTAGCTATCCCCCTAAACCTTGCCGTAGGACCGTCCATGGGCTTCTCCAACTACCACTCTGCTGATACTCAATCCAGTCCATTGCTTGGGGTTGATAACACTACTGCATCAGATAGCCTTGCAACACTGGACTCATTATCAAGTAATAATCTTGATATTTGGCTAGACTTGTTGTCTTCCAGTGACCTTGGGCCTGTTGCCAAGCCGCTATTTCCTGTAGAGGCCAGCACTCCTCTGGCAGCCTCCACTGGTGAGCCTGCTCAGACTTCTCCTGTCGCTACTACTCAGCAGAAATACCATTACAATAAGCAGCTTCCAACACATCCCAACACAAACATGCTAGGTGGTGCTTTGCTTCCTTCTCCTCCAGAGTCTACTTGTCCTCTGTCACCGCTATTACCTATCAAGGTATGCTCCACTACTCCCACTGCCTATTCCAGAAGTGCAGTGTCTTCCATGACCCCTGCTTCCTCCTTCCTGCCCATGTCTGCCATCCAGCATCCATCTATACACCAACAATACTCACAGCACAGCCAGTTGCATCAGCAGCGCCAATCACAGGCCGATGCTCACTCCACTGCAACAACTGTGTCGGCTGATGCTAAAATTTCTCAAACTCTCCCTGTATCCTCCACACCTCCTCTTACCAAACGCAAGACTGACGAAGATCTGGCTGCTCATGACGATGCCTATAACGGATCGAATCCTTTGGCGGTCAAGCGTGCTCGAGTACGTATATACCCATGCTTTAAATATTGGTTTGCTTGATTGTGCTGACTCATTTGTAATTAGAATAACGAGGCCGCTCGTCGATCGCGAGAACGAAAAATGAAAAAGCTTGTGGAACTCGAAGTCCAAGTCACTCATCTTGATACTGAAAAAACTGACTTGCTTGTCCGATTAGCAGTACTTGAAAGCGAACGTACTACTTGGATGCATCGTGAGCGTGAACTGGCTCATCGGGTTCTTGCTCTTGAAACCCAGCTAAGCGAATCCCATCGTGCTTTAATGCATGTTGGTCTCAACCGAAACTCTCATGAATCTACCCATTTCTCTGCTACAGATTCATGAACAAATCCCTGTTTTTATATCAATCTTTGGCAGTATGGCCTCCATTTATCTTTTCTATTTGGTTGTCGTTTTTTTCTCGTCTTTACTTCCAACTTTAACAAATCTGAGCTACTTCAGTTTACTTGCGAATTGCCAGAGTAGTTTATTTTTTTATCAGCTTGAATCCATATAAGCCAAAATAAAACATTCATTTTGCAAATACTTGGCTAATAAAATTGCATCTTGCTTCAAATGCCACTTAAACTCGTATCTGATTCGAGTTTGCATAAATCGATGGCACACCATAAACTTTGTACTACATCCGTACTCGCGTAAAATGAAACTTGTATTGACCTTGCAATTAGAGCCTCCATTTCGAGTAAACAATAACTGAATACTCATTGCGTCTTTCTACTACACACTGATCGCCTCTTTAATAGATACTCTTACCTCTAGTGTATTTGGAATTGCACGCCACACAAATCCATTTTTATTATGCTCAGATAAACATTGGATGACTGCATGGAGACAACTGCATTTCTGATCGTCCTTTTGCACTAGAATATGAATGTATCCGAGTTTTGACATATAAACAGGAGTTTGCACAATGGCATGATCATGCCAGATACACCTGGGTTGTGCCTCGAAACAATATCTCCAACAAAGCTACACATTCATTGATTCAGCATAACTTTCTAACCGTTCAATCAGCGCAATCTCACAAGATACAAGGCTTCATTGTATTGCTCCTTTTCAAACTACTGAAAATTATGATATTCGGTTTGTAGGAGATTGGACAAGTGTCAAGGGTGAGATTTGCTGAAACTGACATGAATGCTTGCAACATTCACTCAAAAGACAAAAATCCTGGCATACAATAATGCTGCCTGGTATTGCCAAAATAGCAAAGCTAAACTCGACCTGTTGCTAGCGACGATGAGGATGAACATGGTGATAAAATCGGAAATTGTTAACCCTCGCTATCAGTGTATATTATGTTTTTGGAAACAAGTTTTGAAAGAGGCAGGTTTACATTAGCGGGCTGTAAGCTTGCCTTGCCATCAAAGGTGGGAATTGGAAGGGTTTACATATAGCCCAGGATTCGTGCATAATGCAATGTTGCAGCCAAGCGTACACGGCATCCATCAACATCTGGATGCTGATGGTTTGTGCTTACGTTTGCCAGAGCACGATCCTTTGGGCAAGCATCAAGGTGTGTCGATTCTTGAGATTGTTCATCCCTTGATTCACCTGATCGGTTGTTTGCTTCCATGGCTGCGTTGCCATCTATACTGATGGGTCTAATCTTGATCCATTCATGTCAGCTTAGACCAACCCTCAAGCACTCGTATCTCTATCAATTCACTATTCCCCATGAAATAGTGCATCGAGTACTGCCCCATACATTTCTCCGGGGCTTTCTTTCAAGAAACAAGGCCGAACAGATTGCGTGCGTGTATTTTTTCGTATCAGCAGTTGGGCCGCTGCTTGTACATTTTATCAAACTGCTTGGAAAACATGTGGAATCAATATAGCTCTTGCAAGATATGGATATTCACAGCTGACTGCCAGGACAAACGGCACCATTAGGAAATACTGCTAGTCATTATAGAGTAGGCAGTCAGATTGAATAGCACATTGAGATATAGTATTGAATAGCGCTGGCTGCTTTATCAGTAGAGGACAACATTGGGCTTTTTATAGTTGTACCATGTACGCCATACCGCATACATCATTCGAGTCCTGTACTCTAACCCTTTAGCGCCAATCAATGCAGCATACTCATAACTGAATACCACCTAGAAAACATGCTCTCAGCACCAACAAATATGGTATTTGTTTTGTAATATCAGCATTCGACAAGATAGTCTATACGGCTGAAAATGAGTATACGTCAATGGTGGCTACTCAATGCCAGCTATGACGATACTATCCATTGCGTATGTTGACACTCCATCTGGTGGGCACATTCCACATTAAACAAAAGTCCAATATGAGGTGTCTTCATGTTTTAATGTCTCCTATTTGTTGATAATTGGCTCATTTGAACTACATGGAATGCTGCTTCGCTGTCAGTCGTTTAGCCATTGAAAAAGAACCTGCCACCAACTCCCATTTAATGGAAGCGGCGCACGCCGCATACAAGATTTTATCAAGTCTGTATTCCAGGTGTTTTAAATCTCAAGACTACTAGAGATTTAAAAGACTCATTTTAAATATCTCCTACTGTCTAGCTTATCCAATAATTTGAAAATATATTCTTTATTCAAACACAGTTCTGTCCATCTTGTACATTGGCGTCGATCAATTTACAAAGCAAATTACTTTCAAGCTTTTTGTTGCTGATTGTTACACGGCCACATTGCAGTCTTTTTGCTAGATTCTCCACTATCTTATCTAGTTGACCAGCACTTACACCTATTCATTTCATTTCCCGGTTCATTTTATTAGTCTTGTGCGCTCTTTACCCGCAAACACAATCTTCTACCTGGATTTAGAGGCTGTCTTTGTCTTTCCATTGTACTGCCAAACCTTGACCTAATACACATGTAAAGTGCATTCACGATCTTCATGTGTTGCTTCTTCCCTATTTCCACCTGGGAGCATGTGGGAATTTTCATTGAAATCATGAAGCATTAATAGCTCATATTGCCATGCTCATGATCTATTCTTGATGAATCCTATGGCTGCCTTGTAATGCAATATACATTCCCACTTCAACCTCATGCATTGTTCATCGAAATGATTGGTTCTGCACCTCAACTCTTCAACGCCTGGTTACCTTCATTGATACTCTTATCAAGTGATTTGTATTGTACGCGGCAAGTGAATGCTATCAATGCATCTTAAATACTGCGATTCTAGAAATATCTAGGGTCTATTCATTCATAGTGGTGTATTGCAAGGTTTGATGGACTATGCATTATGTGTAAAAAGGCAATCCCAGTTTGTAGCAGTTGCATTCTTATCACTGCAGACAATGATGGATTATGCCAATCACTAATATAATCATGCATGAGGTATATGTTTAGGTTAGCCATTGTGATAGATTCACACTATTGTTTGGCTAATTGATTTCTCGTCACTGTCTACAATTTGCTGTCCAAGTCATGCTGATGATTTATTCATTGCACTGACAAGATTTCTGTCTATTTTGCCTATATATTCAAATCGAGATGTTTAAAATCTATTCTAATTAGCTATTTTTATTAGTCTCAATACATTGTAGTTTAGCTTTCTGTATTAGAAAGAGTTGAACGCATACATTTGCGTTTAATGTTCCCAAGCAAACCATTTGCAGATACCAATGATGAGCAATCACAGTTGGATTCAAATACGTTATCTCAGCAATCATCATTACAATCTCAGGCCGACCAACACGAACAGCGCTCCCATCAATCCAGCCAGCAACCACAAATAGATCTTTCTTTTCAAAATAATGCATCTGGATCTACTTATTCAACTGGAATAGAAGTTAGTCGCATTCGCATGCCTGGAAGCAGTTGCAATTTGACTAATGAAGAGTTGCAGCAGGCAGGATATACACGCGAAATGCTGACTGCAATTCGAGCCCTGCCTAATTCTACCAACAAAAAACCGTTTGCTTGTAGTTTATGCTCGAGCTCCTTTTCCAAGATTCTCAATCTTAGAAATCACCAGCTGGCACATTCAGGAGTCCGTCCATTTGCGTGTCGACTATGCACTTTGTCATTTACTAGACTTCATGATCTTAAACGACATGAACTACTCCATAAAGGAGATCGACCGTTTCAATGTTCATTTTGTCATCGTACATTTGCTCGACAAGACGCTTTGAACAGACATTATCGAGCTGGAGGTGAACGCGGTCCTTGTGCTGGCGCTTCTGGACGATATGCCGTGTCGCCTTATACAGAGGTAGGTAAAGCTTTGGCTCATGGTTCATTTGGTTACTCTAGAGTTTTAGGCACATCTGGAGCTGCAGGAACTACTGCTGCTGTAAGTCACCATCATTCCAGTCATAGTATTAGTAGCAGTACAATGGGAGAGAGTACTTCATCATACAATCATCAACCTTGGCTTGGATCCAGCTCAGTCGAAGCTTACCATTATCCTGCAAAAACTTATGGAGCGTCGTCATCAGAGAATACCTTTGAATCTCATGGTTTAACTGTAGATTTACACGACCAGAAAATGTCACACAGTAGCAATAGTACGTATCCTATGACAGGTCCGACTTCAAGCCATATAAGCACGATCCATTATCCACACAGTCCATCTAGATACAACCCCCAAATTAAATCAGATCGTACCACCAAAGAAATAAATGAGTACGACAAAGATCATGATGTTAGGATAAACTCTACAGGATTTGATACTATCAGGCGTGGTTTAGTTTCAGACAGGTTAAACCCGCAGCAAGAGCAGTCTTTCTATAGTTCAACATCGTATCAACCTCCTTCAACACCATTCACTTCGTTGTCTGTAGATGTCAAATCTCAGCACTCTCCATCCGCCTTTTATTCTATAAATTTGCCATTTACTGATACCTCACGGCCTGTGGATCAAGTCCAGACTCATCAGCAAGAGCATATTTATTCTCGAGATCAAATGTATATAAATCCTCGACATCATCGTTCATATAGAAATATCGATTCAGATTCATCATTGTCTTGGCAATCTCCTGCATTATATGGACAGCCTCACCTTAATCTTCGCCAATCTCATATTAACCCGACTCGGGACGATAGAGGCCATGCTCATGATTCACATGTACTCCATATCAACACAGGTCAATCGCCATCTCATGCTGAAACAACCGATCGTATACTACAGTATGCATCCCTCCCACAGTCAAGCCATTTCATACATCCATCATCTACATTAAAAGACAAATCTCCAAAGCCATCAAGTACTAGTGCACAAACAGCTGTTCATTTAGGTCTGCTCTCTCGCCAAAGTACACACATCAGCTCAATGCCCGTGCATCTCCAACTTTCTAATCGGCTAGAATCATCTACTCCTAGCACGGCCCTTGTCAGCACAATTGGCGATAGAGCAGTCGTTTCTGCCAATAGTGAAGAAACAACTGTTCCTTTTACTCTCAACTATGCTGCAAATCACACGCCAAGTGATTTGGAAAGTGACAATACAATTGAAAATAGCTCATGGATTTTACACGATCAAATGCAAGGTATACGGCCAGAGGGTTTCATGTCAGCCCAAGATCGACAGCAAACATCGCTTTCAGAATATTCTACTACATCAGCATCTCATCGTGAATCATTCGCTTTGACTACTCTACCCAGAATACTTGGTGCACATGTTTATCCACACGAGACAGACCAGTTGATTTCACATAGACGGTTTAGTCATCCTGCAGCTTCACATTCTGAACACCATTTGCCAATGCGTTCTCAGTACCATGTACCATTTCAACAGCCTTTAAATCCATCCATTACAAATGCACAGCTTCTACAAGATATATCTTTGACCCGTCTTCAAGTTGCTCAACTAATTTCTACAAATCATATTTTAACTAATCGCTTGGTCACTATGGAGCAAGACTACAATTCCAAACTCATGTCAATGATGCTTAGAATCCAGAATCTTGAACAACTACACAATGAACGCAGAAGGCGTGTGAGTAGCACTGGGAGAGACTACAATTATAATGATATTTTGACTCAAGGTCTTGGATCATCTCCTCATATACTTCAAACTGAATCAGGTGCTACATACGATGATAATGCAGCTCAATTTCATTACACTCCAGCAAGTGAACTAGGAGATATGAATGATTCAACAGATATGGCAAGCAATGCCAGCGCGTAGAACCCATTTTTTGATATGGATAACCGATACTATCCATTAGCCGATTCTTGGAATGAGAAATAGTTGTCGTTGCATCACAATTATATATTTTTATTGTCTATTCCCTTGCAGACTAATACCAGCAATACACTTGGACTATTTTATCTACAATAGCATTTAATTTCTAGCATGCACATTATATTCTTGTAAACCCTGCTTTATGCTGCATCATCATGATTTAATTGATTTTTATCCTCGAGATCTCATTACTCCATTCTATTCCACTACGTACCAGTACTTTCAAGCAGTCCAGTCATTATTAATATAATACTTTGAGTCTTTTACTGGTTTGAATATTTTGAAACCTGTTGGAATACAAAATTGATATTTAGCGTGTCTGATGAACAATATGGCAGATATTCATGCAAGATCGAGTGTTGATGCATGTGTGATGGCATTTGACTGCAGATTCGAACGCGCCAAGAATGCCAATTGAAGTCGATTCCTTGAACAATTTCAAACATCTTTACAACTCGAGTATATTGCTTCAAGAGCATGTCCTCACTCATTGTTCCTATTGCTTGCTGGCAGACTCCTCCACAATCCAAGCTTACTTGTGCTACATCCACTGACGACGGGGCGTTTGTTGTTTCTGGGTCAAAATGTGGAACTATTTCCATCTACTCAGTCGACCATACTAATGCACAGGTGAGCAGTCAGTGTGGTGGCCATTTATTCCTGTCACTATTTCACCCATAATGAATTCGACTAGTAGAGCCAGGTTAGTTCAAGTCTGGACGGGGCGTTGATGATTTACTGTTTAGACCCAATACAAACCGCAATCATCCGATAGTCTGTTCTGGCTTAAGTTGCTATTCGTCAAGCCATTCTCAATGAATCAGTCGAACATGTATCGTGGAAAATATCACTGTCCATTAATCATGATGCATGCAGAACCATTGTATCATGTTTTTGGACTGATGATGTGCAACTTTTTCTATCCGTTGCATTGCTTTGTACAAGTTTACACTGCATTATCAAAGTATCTACTAAAACGCTCAAAAATACATCGTCTACTTGCTCAGATACACATGCCATTTTGTTGTATACAACAAAATGAGATTTTTAAAAGTATTGCATGGTTTTATACGCCAAATAGACGAGCTAATCTTGTACCACTTTTGCTCCATTTTCAAAACCATGATTCTAGCTAGTTCCTCGTTCTGTATCGATTGGCCATTCAAATGAAATATCCGTGCTATTACTGTGCTGCATTGAAGTAGAGTCGGCATCCACTAAACAAAACATTGTTTTATCCGGATCTCAAGATGGGTAAATGCATTTCTTTCCTGTCATCCTTGCCATTTCATTAATGAGGGCGTCTAGATAGTTTTACTTGAATCGCTGTCTATTAGTATGACGTATCAGAGATAATATAGGGCTTGATTCGTGATTCTAATTTTTGATTGATGTGTATAGTGAAATCTCAATGTGGGATATAGCAGATGGTCGCTGTTTGCAATCGAATCCGCACGCAATCGATTGCGTGCCTAGTGGCATTTTAGTATGTATAAGAAATAGTAAATTTGCAAAAACACTCGTCACTTGTTGTATACACTGACTTGATAATTATTTCATCTACATTGTAATAGAAAACCACAAATGGGAAATATTTGTTTTGTTACGGACTTGGAAGCCATATAACTATCCTAGACTCATCAACACTCGAGGTAATTGAATGCAAAAGTGTGTCAGTTAATTTGGGCCAAGCCTCTAGCCACTATTTGATATTGACTCTATTTCCATCAAGGTTGTCAAAAAGTTTGCACTTTTTTCAGAGCAATGGTTTGCATCTGCATCGCTATACTCGACAGGTATTATATTGTTTGATTACTGAATATTTCATCTGGAAAGTCCCTACTATCAGCCCTAATCCTGTCTACCAGCTGTTTTTGACATGCATGTGTGGATATTCATCAAAAATGCAATCTGTTTACTAAATCTTTGCTTAAACACACTGAAATCTAGACAATAAAAAGGCTGAGCAGATCATTGCGGTTACATTTGATGGCTATTTGCACCAACTTATATTCGATGAAAATATCATGACATTTACACATGATCCACAAGCTTACAATTTACATCTACCAGAGCATACTGCAGCTTTTGATCTTCAACAAAATCGATTCGACAAGCATATTATCTGTGTTTTACAACATAAATTTTGCTCTGTGAGTTTGATGTTGGCTTCACATATTTTATATCGTATACTAGCAATCTGTAACATTGATTCTCGACTATTTATCAAATAATAATGTATATAATGCTAACTGTTTATTCGCTATATACATTTTTTATGCCAGGTATTTGTACTAAACAAAACTACTTCAAACCTTCTTGTATGCATTGAATGTCCTGGACCCAAACGATCATGGGCTGGATTCAAATTTCTTTCTGAGCGCACAATGATACTATGGACCACTGATGGAACTTCTCATGTATATTATCTTGGACCAGCTGATGACTTGAATTCCATTTCATGCCTCGACATTCCAAATGACGTTATTGCACTTGTTTCAGATGGAAAAACTGCAGTTTATGTAAATCAATCTAAAATCACTATCAATAGCTACCAGGATTACAAGTAAGATTGCACTGTTTTGGTTTTATTTGTAATACATTCTTCTACTATAAGTGCTGTAACCTTTGTCACCCTAGATTGATAGAAATAATTATAATTGGCTAGCTAATTCGTGTCAATGACTGTATTAGGAAAGCAACATGCATTGCAGTCTTTGATACAAGTAATAGTTTGCAGTCGCATTTGAATATGCATGTTTTAATTTGTGTTGTCGAGGCAAATTTGGCTGCACATCAAAACTCTATGCTTTTGCTTCGATTTGAAATGGAAGCTCAGAGTACATTTCGACTCACACAAACTCATTTTTGGGCGAGTTTGCTTGGACAAAATGTTCGCAATGTTTGCATGCCTAATATTACTGACAAAGAAAACTTGGCACAAATAAGTCTGGCTGCTACCAATCGCACTACACCAGAAGCAAAACAATATCAGTTTGAAATGTTGAGCATTGCTTCAAATGTTGGCAAGTCATGCCTATTCATTGTATTGCAAATCTATTCATTTTAATTGGGTCTTGTATTTACATATTTTTTGATTTTAGAAATCGCATTTCAAGATCTATGGCCGGTTCAGCACATGTCGGGCACACGAGCTACTGCTGCTACACTCATTCTTCGAAAGCATATTGTCCTTGGTCATGAGGATGGTTCCATTGTTGTCGCGCCTGCATCTGTTCCAATATTTTCTCATCAATATGATCGTTCTGGTCTTCAGCCTGATCATACTCACTATGATCGTCTTCAAAACAATTCAAGTGATGATGTTGGCCATCAAGATGTTTCAGATAGCTTGATTTGTATTTTGCGTGGTCACAAAAATGCCATTACTGCATTGTTTGTTCCACACTTTCGAACGGACGGTGTTCGTGAACGACTGCTGAGTGGATCTCGAGATGGAATTGTAAAGTTGTGGAATGTTTCTTCTGGAGAACTTCTTGGATCGTTTTTGTGTCATTCGATGCCAGTTATATCCTTTACACCGATGCCCTCCGAGTCTGGAGCAAAGTTTAAAGCATCTGTGATTTCTGTTGCCTTGGATCATTCTGTTTCAATTATTGATGCTGATGAAGGTGTTTGTCAGTACAAGTTTGCTAGTCATCAGAGTGCTATCGAGGCATTCTATGTGAGACCGCTTGATGATATGTTTGTAGTGGAGTGTATAGACGGTACGCTTTATGTCTGGCAGACTAAAACAGGTCATTTGGACCGTATTGTAACTGGCGCATTGGCACACGATATTATATCCGGGTGCGAGATTAAAGCACAATGTCGGCAATCGCTTGATTCGCATCTGGCGGCAAATGTTCGACGAACACTCTCGATATATCCGGTCACTGCTTCACCCCAAGTGATTCCTACTATGCTGGTATATCAAGTTAACATCAAGCGCTTGATTGATGAGATTGCTAATGGAGAGCGGGTGCTCACACCTGTATTATCGCGAAAGGGAAGTGCTGCATCGCCATTTAATTCAGCAGCAACTGAAACACCGCCTTCACCTCAATCATCGCAAACAAAGCGTATTGCTTTGAAACGATTATTTAGTCGTAAAAAGTCGGCACATAAACTATCTATAAATCCAAGTAAATCTATTGAAGAATCATCTCAGGGCTCTCAAGCAGCGAGAAAATCCAATTCTGGACGCCCTCTTTCGTTGGTACGAGGTGCAATTCCAGACTCTGTCATGACTCACGCTGTTTTATCTGCACTGCTTTCATGGGGGTTTGATCCTGAACTCGATCGCATGTGCTCAGATAAGCTTGATCTTTATCCTCCAAGCTGTTGTACTTCAGTGGGATTCCGAGGTGCGAATGGGTATTTGTCTTTTCCCGTTCCATCCAAGCACGGACTGTTCCAATCTATTCAAAATGGATGGAGGCTGTCAGAGTTTACGACTGCTTTAAAATTGTTGGCCATTGTTTCGCTTTGCAGATCAGTTTTATCTTCTACTGATCTAGAAACTGAAGTGAGCCAGCTACTGGCATTGTATGGTGTTAGATTACCAGATCTTGTAGGCTATGAATACGTTTTTCCGTCGATTGCGTTTTTGGCAAAGTACTGGCAAGATCCTGTTGGTAAGATGCAGATATTTGTTTCTAGCACTTGTAGATTTTATTAACCATAAACGGGTTGAACCTGGCGATTTTCTTCATTTTCTCAATTAGCAAATGTTCAAGAGTCGTCAAGAGTACTACTAGAATCATCCATTACCAAAATGTCTGAGCGCGATAAAGCATCTACCGTGTCTTATTGGCGGCCTTATTGTAAGTCAATATTGCATTTTCACGGGATAGATTTCAAATACTTGAACATGTGTTCAATCCATGAGATTTCTTATTGCCCATTGACAATTACTGTTTTTGACGTGATTTTACAGTGCCCTGGATATGCAAGAGCATGTCAAAAATGAATTTACGTGCAGCTCTTGTTCTTGGTATTATCGGATCTAGTTCATTCTCTCCGCTAAATATTCACGTCTGCAAAGAGGTTGCCGAGTCATTGGATATGATTATTCGAGAGGATTTACGAGGCTCGCATCGTTTAACAGCAATGGAGCTTATTGGTCGTGCATTTGCAATTTGGGAACCACACATCAATGGTGCAAGCGTACTGCGTTACCTTGTAAGTCAAACAGGGCTAGTTGCCATACCATCTTCCATACAAGCCACCACACCAAGTGGAGGACCTATGTCCATAACAGTCATCCCTGCCGGTTTTAGTCAATCAGGCGGTTCCGCTGTACCATCACCTGGAACTTCCTTATCTCCTTCACTTCAAGTATTTGGACAGTCACAACCGCCCTCCATCACACCTGCAATCATGCTTATGGCACGACAGGCGATTGTCAATATTGCCAGTATCAATGCTGGATTATTTATCAGCACACTCACGTTTGATTTGGTTCATGCTCGACTGGCATCCGAACGGACCAGCGGTTTGAAGTTGTTGGGCATGTTTATTACAAAAGTAGGTGCATTTTAATTGGGTTCAACTCATTGATACTTTAGATGAACCCTTCAACTATTTGCTGACATAGCTTTTTATTGGGATGTATATGATTGTTTAGAAACCGGCAATACTATATCCTTATTTGGTTGGTATTGTTGATGCTATGGTTAAAACACTTGATCCGAACACGCCGAATATGCGCGAGGCACTTCAACAGCTCGTTACGGTGAATTTTGCTGAACTGGTGCGTACCTATCCTAGTGTATCATTCCACGCCGGTACCCAACGTCTTGCGGTAGGAGGAAGCTCTGATGGGTTTGTTATTGTTCATGATTTGAGAACTGCTACAAGAGCATTTATTTTACGTGGACATACACGGCCTGTGCATGCTGTTTCATTCTCAAATGATGGAAAGCTTATGGCTACGTTCTCTATCAATGAAAACTGTGTCAAGATCTGGCAGCTGCATGTAGGATTTTTAGGCGCTTTGGTGGATGCGTGGAGTGGATCAAATAGCAATATAAGTTCTGTTGGTGGAGCTACTTCTAGTAGTGCTTTTTCAGTTGCAGGTGTAAGTAGTCTTGGTGCAGGCGTAGGTATATCAACTGCAGGGAGTATCAAATGTTTCCGCAGTTTCAATGTCGGTGCACCTATTGAACATGTTCCATTTTCCAGTATGGTCAAGGATGTCAAGTTTGTATGGATTGGTGATCGGGCAGTCAAGATTCATAGTCTGGAAAATTTTGAATTCACTTTTAATATATAGTTTTTTTGCAATTACTCTGCAGATTAAGATGCACAATGCGTTTATTCATTTGTCTTTCAACTCGTAATTTCAAAACTGTTGCGTGATATGTGAATGCATTTTAGATTGCCGAGCTTGATGAATTAAATATGTACTCGTTGAGAAATAAACTAGTGGCTTCGAGTATGAGATCCGCTAGGTGATTCATTTACAACGGACCTTGCTGGATCTTCAGAAAATGACTGTGCAGTTGTCGATGGTTTGAATCGTCTGGAATGATATAGTGATGCCTGCTGTCCTTTTTGGGGCTGCAGGCTCAGTATAAAGTGAGATGTACTTTCACGCCCACTTGATTTTCTTTGGTTAGATAAATTCGAGATGACTCCAGACTGTCTTGTAAAGAATTTTGAACCGAGCATAGACTGTTGTTGCTGAAATCGAAAACTCGAATCTTTGTCCGTTTCAGGAAAAGGTAGCGGAGTTGAGATTCGAAGATCTTCTTGTTGGAAAGGTGCCCCTAATGTTGAGATACCAATGAGTGATTTTACAAGATTCAATATGGCATTTTGACATACTAACCGATGAATTTTTGATGATCGCCAAATGGTGCACGGACATTTTTGGATGCAAGAGTTGACAGTTTTGCATTGCCAAAGTGAGGGGGGTGCTAAGTTGAAAAGGTTGAAAGTATATTTTAGTAGTTTGTATAGCGATTCAATCAATAGAACAATAACAGATTGATCTCAATCTACCTGAGAATAGTTGAAATTGGAAGATGGGGTTAGATCTGCAGGAATAGCTGTGGAATGACCATCTTTTTGCTGAGCCACCAATGATTTTCTTTTTAGTTTGTCATACAATGCCTGAAGCTTTTGAAACTGTCTGGTTTTTTCAGCAAACTGTTCAGCAAGCTCATGGTGTCTGCGTTTTTCCAACTCATTTGTTTTAACAGTAGAAGATAAGCTTTCTTGAAGAGCAGCAATTTCCTGATTTGCTTCGCGCACGAGGGACTGGAGTTGCCGTTCGAGCTTTGAGCATTGATCGTCAAGATCTTTGCGCACCATGGCTTGGTAAGCAGCTTCTTGGCTAACCTGGTACATCCAAAAGCTTATTGCACGACCAACGATCTCGATGATCAAATCGGGCCTTAAACCGGATATTACACTAGATTTGTAGTCTTCTGTGGGATTCAGTTCACTTACAACAATATCATCTCTATACATAAACAGTATAAGTACAATGCATTTGTTTAAAAAATATCAGTATACAGTGAATAAGGTTATTACCTCTGAGTGAGGGATGTCTCACACGCCGGACTAATGGTTTAAACAAGATGTTAGAAGTGGATAGAGCGAGAAACGAAAAAAAGATCAACTCACCATACCATTGCTTGAGAAAAGGCTAATGATCCACAGTCCATACAGAATACATGACTGCACGTAGTAATGACAGCCTTTGTAGATAAAACTTGTCTGCACTGCAGATTGTTACATCGTAACACTGGATCGGTCATTACAGACTGAAGAAAGTGTCTCCCAAATTTACATTCACGTAAAATGAAACACTAAATAAACTAGTCTCGTGAAATGACTGATCAACATTGATTTGGTTTCTGATGATTGGCATGAAATCATTCATTCCTGAGACACGCAATCTTTATGTCAAACTAGAATGTATTCGAGTTTTTGGAGACAATAGAATAAGTTGGATTGACATCAAATCAATATCTGGATTGTTGTGATCATACAATGCATGGTTATACCAAAATAAGATGGTTTGATTCTGTATGATAAACGTTGTTGATTGAGAATGTCCATCAAGAAGCCAACACTTTATTCCAAACCAAAGCGACTGCAAATGTTCTATTTTGAGTGAATGCGATCATGAATCAAATCACGTGAATCTTATCATAAAGTCAATTTCATGCTTTATTCAACATCATGTTTCGTCGCATAGCGTCACTGTTCAACATGGCTCTGCCTAGGGTGATGGCAGCCATGGGTCTTGGCTCTATTCCTATGCAAACTTCCGTATCTCTTGCTCCAAAACTTCTTTCTGCTGCCAAAGTCTCCACTCGCTTGCCTCTATTCTTTGGCAAAACTTTGAATCGCTGGCAACTATATGCTACTCGTGCTCCTGCTCGTTCGTTATTCCAACTTCCATTAAATACCTTTCGATTTTCGCTTGTGAATTCCCTTCATACTAACTCTTGGTTGGAATCGTTGGACCCAAGACTTCGTCGTCAGGTTGTTTTGGATGGTTTGCTGAGATTCCAATCAAGAACCCCTGTTGACGACTTGGCTGATACAATTGACCATCAACCCAACATATCTGAACCTCCTGCTACTGCTGGAAACCAACAGGATGTGTTCATAACTATGCATTTGTATGACCATTCTACCAAACCATCATCCATTACCCCTTCTTTGCAGTCTTTGTCCATGAATCACATTCGGGAGATTCAAACGGCTGCTGATCGTCATTACGAGCATATGCACAAGGTGTCTCTTACACTTCAGAGATTGCTTGCTGCTGGTGCATCTGATGTGCGTGTCACTGAATGCGAGAACGGCGGATTAAACATCAAGGTTGTTGTGCCTACTGTGCTAATTGGTGGTGCAGATGTAGAGGTATGGCTGCGTGAGCATGGAATAGACCCAACATGCACTCATTTTAAGATTGAACTGGATACAACTCAGCATATTTCGTCTGATGCTACTCAATTGCCATCTAGTGATATTGAATCATTTTTGAGTATGCTCGAAGAGTTTAAAGAGTCTTCCAATTCCATGTTTGTTTCCAAACAGCCATCAGATATTGTATCTCATCGCCAGACTCAGGATCAACTTCTGTCCCAGTATCATGCAATGAACTGTTTACTTTGAGTGTAAACACATCAACGGTCAGCATGCTTCAGTACATCAGAATGCATCTGATCTTGAAATGTTCATGATTGAATAAATAAAATCTCAAGCTTGATCACAATAAACCAGTAATGAATTATGCTTCCGATGTAGTGTTCATTTCAATAATATCGTCGTCCTCATCGGTTCTAAACCGTTCATACTGGCCAGCCTTACCGCTATCATTCAATGTCCATTTGCGGATTAAGTTCTTGATTTGTCCAAGAAAAGTCCATACTAATGCACTTATTGCACCAATCAGGACGACCGAGACAACAGCTATTCCAGGTAAGCTTGTTGCTGCTTGTTTGACTTGATCTCCTGCAGTAACTGTACTCCCGATCTGTCCCTGTGCAGCTTCCTTTTGTCGTGTTTCTTCGAGTTGCTTCAAAGTTGGTGCCGAGAGTGTCCAATTCGCACTTGGTGAGTCGATCCAGATATTCAAGGGAAGAGTCATGCTTTTGATAATAATGTGGTAGCCGCCTGGAGAGATTGATGATGCAGGAGTGAATACTGCCACTGCAAAAGATGGACGAGATGCATCCAGATGGAGAGGAAGATTAGGGTATTCAAACACTTTGCTTCCCTGATACTATTTCCCATTGCATCAACACGTTGGTGTTATCCATCAATGGTTTACTATTAGTGCTGATTTACAAAATTATGCGATGCGTTGACAAGTATTACAAACTACCTCTTTTAATAAAACTGTGATGCTAGCTGGTGTAGCTCTATCATCACGGGAAACTGTTAGTGTCAATGGCTCGCCTGCCTTGATATGGTTCAGAGCAAAGTTATTGTCCACACAGACTGGTGCTGGTATGCGAAACCCATAACATCGGAGTAGATAAGGTGACGTGTCGTCTGGCTGCCACCATACAATTTCTGTTGTTTATTCCAGCACAAGAGTAAAAGATCATTAATATCGATAGTCCACTTGAAGATTTCTGGCAGGAATGGGTTCATCAGTTTGTCACGAATACCATATGCAGAGATATGCTTATAAAAGTATATAGACTCGAAGGAGTTGCTAAAAGGTTGGTCAAACTTACTTGCATCCACACCAAGCAGTGTTGACAGCATTGAAAACAGTAGTAGCAACAGAAGCGTCATTTTGGAACATGACGGACATATCAACAATGTCTTCATTAGATGATTCAACCCTTTGGAATGTCGAGTGAATTGGCAAGATGAATAGATTTCAATAAATCAAGTTGAATCAACAAGCAAAATCATTCTACTGTAGCTGCCAATCCATTGAAATATCAATGTTGGTATCTGGATTGTAACAGCATCTCAATCGTATGCTTTACTCTATTGCTGGATTGATCATCTTCAAATCAAGCCATCCAGTGTGCATATCTTCCTATTCAACAGTATTATATCTTGACAGTTGACAAGATATAATGCTGTTGGTAATCCCAACCAGATGCTATTTAGATAATAATAGACTATAGCCAACAAGATGGTATGAGATTTACATTGAATCCAGTTTTTAGGAATCCACAGTCATGAGTGGATTGAGTCTTGGCATGAAAGACTAGGGACGAATGGCTTGATCTGATCGTGTGCATTGGAGTTACCAGCCTTGTTTTATTCTTAAAAACGGTGTTATCCAGTGCTCTTGATATCCTACTAATAAGCACTTGTCAAGGTTTTCTATTTATAAACATTGCTAGTTTCTATTCAACACTCATTCCAGATCTGTTTTACTAGCTAGTTTAAGGTGCTCTAGAAAGCATCTACAATTCTTACCAAGCCATGACATCAATGGAAAGTAGTTTAGGCTTATGGGAGAATTTCGTCGAAAGTATCGCACAGGTGCTGTCGCAGGCTCTAACAGATCAAGAAACTGAAAAGCTGGTTTCTTCCTTTACCGTCTTACAGCATCGTCTGCGCCAACTGAGTGCGTAAGTAGTGTTGGCTATTCGTTGGTTCTAATCTTCCAATGTGTGAAATGCTCGATGCAAATCTCCATTGATATCCTGCACTCATTCAAGACTGATGCGTTGTTCAACTGTTTATCTTGTAGTGATAATCTCCATCGACTCGAATCAAAAGGCCATAGAAAGAGTCTAATTTGCAAACACCATGGCACATGTACCGCTAATACTGTCCGAGCGTTCGTTCGTGCATTCGTGGTCACTTATGGCCTCAAGTATGCTCTTGGGTTTTTCCCTGCTTTATTAACCGGCAAAGCCTTTTCAAAGTAAGTTTTTGCGCACATGAAATATCTCTAATGTGCCAATCTGTCACTGGGATCTTGAGTCGCCAATATTGTTTGTAAATGCTGCCCTGCAATCAGAAATAGTGTTTCATATCCAACAGTATTGCTCATTATCTGTTTTTTTAAATCTACTGATTACAGGCCACGAATTTTACTACGGATCGGTGGGCAAGATACAATCTCGTTTGCACTCTTCATGTCTGTCTTCATCTCATCATATAAAGGGTTTCTTTGCACGTTTCGAGCATTCTGTGGCAGCAACGACAAGCTTAATTCATTCATGGCTGGAACATTGGCAGGATTCAGTCTTCTTTTGGATAGTAACAAGTCACGTAGAGTCATGATTGCTCTCTACTTGTCCACTCGTACTACTCATTTCTTGTCAAGATGGATCTGGCGAGCCTATCTCGCTCGGTGGAGTGCAAAACTTGGATACCATAATCCAAATACAATCGTGCCGTCCAAATCTTGCACAGCAGAGTGTCATGCAGATTCAGAATATGAGCAGCTACAAATTCAAGTGCCTCAATCTGCCGATGTGGCTCAATTTCAACTTGGTGATGGAAGTTGGATAGGAAGTAGCACTACAGATGTTGATTTTAACGAGCTTTCTTCATCAATAGATTCCAAAAAGGTCGGAGTAAATCAAATCAAAACCTTACATGAACCTACTCACATGCCCAAAAAGAACGACTGTATGGGTTCACTTGGCAGTGATCGTAATATGGATTTGGTACAAAGTCCATTATCAGACAAGGCAACTTCAAATCAAACCCAGCATGCTTTAAATCACAAGCATCATCGCTCTGATCAGCATAGTCTGCATATACAAGCTCTAAACACTCGGGCCGAAGAGCTCATTCTCAATGATGTGGACGATAAACATCACACACATCATCCACTACGAAAACTTATTCGTCAAGCAAGCGCTGTATTGGTCATGATGTTGTCGTCCAGTCAGATCTTGAACGCGTATGTAACTGAACCGGAAACATTGGCAGTAAGTTGTGATGCTTTAAAAAACTCAGTCGACTCAAAATGACATTGAATCAAGAGACTCCAAACATTGAACCATTGCCAAAATCTAATGCTGGACATATTTTCAATTTTATAAATTTTATATAGAACTCGTACTTTTCGTTTCTGCTTACACATGGTGGTATTCGATCGCTCCAGCCTAAACGGCCTCGTGAATACATAGCATTGCTTGGAGATATTGTTCGTTCCTGTACTCATATGGAAAGCACAAAGTTTTTAGATGCACCACCAGGCACTCCGTTTGCAGAAACGGTTCCTGTAGGAGTTTCTGTAGAGTCTTTTGAAAAATTCAAAGACTTTATTACTCAAACGCCACACGAGTTTCTTGCCTGTGCCTTGCAGCATCCTGCCAGCACTAATTGCTGGTATAGTGTGCTATGGTCCTTCAAGGGTGAATGGTTTCGTGCCATGTCTCTATATGCTCCTTTGAATCTCATCATGATGTTAATTTTTCGAGGAAAGCGTGTGCTCAATAGCCCATTACGATCCTTGTTTCATCTTGGATTTTCAATCTTGAGATCAACAGTGTTTTTAACTTGTTATGTGACAGCTGCATGGACACTTCCTTGTTTGTTTCGTTGGTTGAAAGGAAGAGATTTGCCGTGGATGTACTATGTCAATGGGATGGTTGCTGGATCTATGGTATTGATTGAAGTACCTGGAAGAAGACTGGAACTAGCCTTGTATTGTCTTCCTCGTGCTATAGAATCGTTTTACAATTCTTTGGCAAAACAAGGATACGCTCGGTATATCAAGTAGGTTTTGTATTTTTAGTACTGTTCAAACAGGGGTTTTTGGGTGCAACTGAGTGATTTTAACTCGTGAATGGATTGACAGAAATGGCGAAGCTTTGTATTTCTGCCTTTCAACTGGCGTTCTCATGACACTTTATCAATCTGATCCTGGCTCAATTCACGAAGGGTACGTTTGCAACTCTTTTATTTTTCATGACTCGTGTGGTCTAGTTTTAATAATTACTGGATTTGTTTGAAATGTGTAGATACCGCAAGGTTATGTTTAGATACTTTGGAGTGAACTGAACAAGACATGACATGGCTATGAACAAAGGAAATTTATTATCGAGCGGGAACTGAGCAAATTGTTTTACCTGATATCAACCATTAAAGCCTGATTTCATTTTACAATGATGTATTCATTGCATCAAAAGCATCAATATGTGTATTCACCGCCATATTCACGTAAAATGGACCACTTTTCTGTATTGATCTTGAATTGACTATTTTGCTCCAGAATAAACAATGGTTAAATGTGTGTTGTTTTTCTACTGCATATTGACTTTATTCTCAATCTTTTGGTGTTTGGGATTACTCGACATACGAAACCATTATTATATTCAAATGATGTTCTGCAGGGTTCAAGAATGAACAATATGGAGCAGATGCAATCCTCGCGACATGTGTTGAATGGTTGACCGATCATGTTTAACGAGTCGGTTGTTTTGTGGAATGGAATGCTATCTAGAATAACATGAGGATTTGAGCATGTTTTATATTTTGCAAGGCTTCAAAGACATACGGATCGCAACAAGGAAAAGGCTTGCAAGATTGACTGGAAATCAAGGAAAACCGAGTTGTTTAGTAGTTCATTCTGCGTCACCACAACTGTGACAACAATTTGATTGGATTAAACGAGTATTTTCCAAATGGCAAATTCTGACGTCAATTCAATCAACATTGGATCATTTTCAGCAACAACTATGGGTAACACTACATCCTCTACTCAGTCCTTTCCAGAAACGACGCAACCCAGCTTACCCAGTTTAAAACAAGAACCCAAATGTAAGCCATGCTGTGCCTGTCCAGACACTCGCCAAATCAGAGATGAATGCGTTATTCTCAATGGTGAAGAACAGTGCACTGATTTGATCAAGGCACATCAAGACTGTATGCGGTCCATGGGATTCAATATCTAATTCAGTACCAAGGCAATGCCATCTTTATAATACATTTGCATAGGCCGTGAATGGCTTGATCCATTGTGCAACAATCCAATACATCTTTTTCAATGAATGAGTTCATTTTAATTGTTGGCTATTCAAGCGAGATTCAATGAGTTTTTGTCCATCTTGTTTAATTGATAATCAATATCGACTGTTGAATGTGGGTGTTGTGCAACCTGCTGTGTACGAAAGAAATGAGGTTGTTTATTTATGATGTTGAAAACCTCACACTGTTGAAAATGGGAGTCAAATAGTTTGAAGCAGTAATAGCAAGTGGTCTAAATGAAGCAAGTGAAGTAGGCCGATACAAACCACCCATCACACTCTCCCTAGATACAGAGACGGTTTGATTTTCCGCGGTCTTTTCTCGAACTTCCAGAGATGATGTATCGTCCATCATTCCCATGACTTGAGGTGGGATAGAAGGAATTGAGCTCCACAAGAGATCATCCCGACCTGGTGTAGGAACACTAAAGGGAAGTATAAACCGTGTGTCGATCAAGGGATTCAAAGCATCGTTGACCTCATCCATGTCGACATTGTGCACTTGTTCCGGCTCATCCATCATCTTTGTATCAAACATAGCCGTTCCTTCTGACTTCGCGTCGGATTTGGTTCTAGTCATATCAAGTTGGGCATCAACAATAGAATCCAAATTGTTTTCTGTAGCTACAGATGGGGTATCCATACTCTGCTCTTCAGATCGGTGTCCGCTACGCTTCATTTGTGCCAAAGCCTCGACACCTCTCTTTTTCTCAACAGCCAGCTCATCTATCAGTTTTTGTACATATGCCTCCACATCAGGTGGAAAGGATGCTTCTCCAACCTCGTATCTGTAATTCTCCATCACTTTATGGAGTTGGGCAGTGGTGAGGATATTCATTGATCCAATGAGTTCCAAAAAACCACCCAGATCTGCTCCACATGTCGAAGCGACTTGCAGGAATTGGGTAAGCTGCATTGAGGGACGGAGATGTTGGACCAATGCACCACCACGACCAAATGATGCTGCAGGACCAGTGATTTGTGGAAGGGCAGCAGCATGCTCTCGCACCCAGTCTTGAATCGCTGCAATATTAAGCTGGATTTGCTGTGCTCTTGCACGTGAGCACAATTCATTAGTGGTCAAGACACGATTGAATACTTCGGCATTAAGAAAGTAAAGGAGTTGATGGAATAGCTGATGAACGACTTGCTCATGAACTTTGCATGATTTTAATACATTTAGTGTTGAACCGAGGATAGAGTTGATACTAGCAGGGGTTACTTCATACTGGGGGATTGAAGAATGAGAGCGTGTCGATCGGGCTGATCTTGGACTTCGTGGTGGAGAATATTCCTGATTGAGTTTTAGTAAAGACTTGCGTTTTCCAATACCAAAAAAGACTGGTTCGTATCGGACACGAGATGTGGCATGCATTTTCCGATAGTCTATGATGGCTGGGTCGATAAGAGACCCAATGCTACGCTCAATGGATGCGACAAGTTGCTGGTAAATCTCTTGAATCAGTTCACTCAAACGACACTGCGAATCAAAAGTAGATACCAAGAGGCCAGTATCTCGCTTCATATATACCAAGAGTTGCATGGCATTGGAAAGCCAATATGCGCAGAAATGGATATCATCGGGACATGCCTATAAATCATGAACGAACATCAACACATTCAAATACAAGATCAGTATGGCTTGAAAAGTAGATTATTGTTGCGGACATCTTGCACATTGATGGTATAGGTTTACCTGAAGAGCAGACACGATTCTTTCAATGGATTGATTCAAAAATGTGCATAGCATGCTATCCGAGTTCCAATAGTGGGCATAGCGCGCACAGAGAAAGATGGTGTTGGCGCCAACAGGAACATAATCGGGTCCTCTTCCTGGACGAATGCGACGAACAATCACATCGACAACATGATCAATGTTTGCTTCCTCAAAAACAAACATTTGATCTGGTCTGCAGCTGTCCCATTGAAATGTGGTTTCTAAAGGCTAATACAGCGAATTTAGTATGGCACAGACAAGCAAGCATCACTGACTAAAAATAAACTAATTATTGTCGATGCGTGACGAGTCAAACTCTTACCATGAAATCAAAATCATCGTCGCTGCTGTCGAGACTCAGTTGATCAGGATCTGGCAAGTCATCATCGCTTTCAGTATTTTCATCTGCACTGCTGCCCTGAGATGCAGTCTGGTCATTTGCACATGCAGTACCAGCCAGTTTAGCAGCTTTTGCCAATGCACGAGCAGCAACTCGAGCGGCTTTGCGTTCTCTGTTGTCTGCCAGTCCAGGATCCAGGATGCGTACAATCTCACTATTGCCGTTTTTAGTTGACAGATCGACGATACTGCGACCTCTGTTAGACTTGGCTTGCTTGTTAGCACCAGCCTCAATCAGCACTTTGGCTGCTGCTTGGTAGCCATTTGCACAGGCCCACATTAGTGGGGTCCAACCATCTGTAATATGGGTTCCAAAATCAGTCAATATACATGATGACTGGATATACGATCAGCACTACAACAAGCATATTGGCTATATCAAAACATACTTTTATCGCAACAATCGATGCCAGCACCTGCGTCCAATAGCATACGAATCACCTCAACATGACCAAAGCAAGCAGCAGAGATGAGAGCAGTGGTGCCTTCTTCCTCGGCAGCATCCAAGTCTATCCAATCGGCAGCCTCTGAATACAGACACTCATGTAATCTTCCAATATCGCCATTGGAAGCTGCCCGAATATACATGCTTTCCAGTCTGTGTGTGCGCTCACTGTCGGAATAGTGATGATGGTTGAGAATATCCTGAGTCGTCATAAGCATATCACTGACATTGGCTGTATAGTTGATCGAGAGCAGAGACGCAGCTGAGCTTGAAATAGGATTGGTGTTAGCGACATGGCTGCTGCCAGGAAGAATAGCGCCAGATGAGGTTCCTGGTGATGTGTCGGGAGTGATGAATGAAGTTACACGGCCAGCAGTTGGGATCGACAGAACCCTATCAGCCATGATGCCTTCTTGACTAGACGGTCGTCTAGTCAAATCAGTATTTATAGAAGCAATAGCAGGCTTTATCCTCGCAGTGGCTGGAGTCATGGTAGCTTGACGAGAGCTCGGTAGCAAATCACTGGCAGCGGATGAAATGGTGGCGAAAGACGTAGCAGCAGTTTCTGACTGTTCTTGGACTGTATTATTCTGCAGCTCAGAGTGACTGTCATGCACACTGTCTATGACGGCAGAGTCCTGAGATGAAGCGATCCCTTTAGAAACAGTACTTGCCATATTCACTCAGGCGACCAGCTAGTTTCAAGTGAATAAAAAGCGATTGTCAGTAGAGATGGAAAGTAATGTGAATGACAGACACTTTCAAAGTAGACGGCAATGCCACAGTTCAATCTGCTCTGATAAAATAGTAGCAACTGCTCACTTGGTTCACTTGTCGTTTAAGATGCCAAGTGGCGGAAATTATGAACACAAAGTGGAAATGCAAGTTGAAACTATTGTCTTGCAAAAACAAAAGTTATTTTATGATTCTTGAACACTTGATTCTTGAACACTCGATATACAATACTAGATTCTTGGTAAAGTAGATTCCTATTCCAACATTGAATTAAAACATTTAGTTTTTATCGCGACCGTTTTCCTCATTAATAATACTCGATAGAATCCCAATTGATCAGCAATTTTATGAAATCTTCATGGCTACTTCATCAATACTATGTTCCAAAAACCATTGCATTCAGACTTGAATCTCATCTTCATATCCACACTGTGTGTTGCATTGCTACTTCAAGTAAACCTTCAAACCTTGCTCTACTCTCAAGTTCAACTTACTCATCGTCTGCAATCCATACTTGTATAACATTATCCCACAGTCATTGGCATTCACTAAATAAACCAAATCAGGCTGTATCAGCAGTCTACAATCCAAACTGTTCATTATCAAATTCAGCTAATCACAACTCATCGAATTCAAGTCCCTATCACAACCCATCTGAACAATCAACTTTGTCATGGAAAATATTTTGCAAGGCAGATCTACCATCACTATCTAAAAAACATATTAATCAATTGCTTGTAACTATTTCAAAGCATCCTTCTATACCCATTGCTACTTCTCGAATGCTTCAGGCTATTAAACTCTTGGCTTCAAATGGCATCCCTATACCTCAGTACTACCTTACAACCCTCTTTTTAAACATCAGATCTATGCATACCAAAGATCTTTTTATAACTCTTCAGTATTTAGATATGTTGAAATTGCTATACACCCAGTACTCCCATCTATGCAATATCCAGCTAACACAGCGTGACCTTAATGTGCTCACTTTAATTGGCAAAGATTCTCAAGATGAACGCATTATAGCCGCAGTACAAAGCATTGGACTTTCGATTGGCAGTGAACCTTTATTCAGTAAAAAAATCATGGATCTTGTACTACGCCATATAACTGTTAAAGATTTAGCTGGTGCCCGTAAAATTCTTGACAACGCTGGACCAAGTCAAGATCCAAATATACTGTCTACCACTGCGCTTTTTCTTGCACGTTCGGGAGATTCTATTTCTGCAGATCTACTCGTTCGTCAATGCGTGGATAGTAATGTCAAGCTTCAAGATATAGTGTTTATTCATGTTTTTGTCGGGCATTTGGAGAGTAAAAACTATGAGCTTGCACGACTGTGGATGACTTGGATCCCAACGGTGCACCAAAACGTATTTGTTGATGTCTGGTCATTGTGGATCCGAAAAATGTTTCAAATCTCCATTAATCATTTCCAGGATATTCTTGTTCAAGTAGATTTGCTTTTGCAAGACCCAGAATTCAAGCCGCATGACAAGTTTTTATTCAATGTTGTGTTTGGACTGATGTCTGTTGGCGACATCACTTCTGCCTTCAAGTATTTTGATACCATTCGACTCAAAGGTGACTTTGTTCCTAGTACTGACTCCAGGTCTGTCATTCAGGCATGTCTGATTTTGAGCGACACTTTATCCGACCAATTGCATTCGACAGAAGAGCTTATTCGTTTTTCCACAGATCGCAACAACTTTAAATGTACGAGTATTCTCATACATGCATTCCTAAAAGTACATCAGATTGAAAACGCACTCTATATTTATGATCTCATGGTTAAAAGTCGAGAACTGGGCGGGCTAGGATATCGACCTCGAGCAGATGTGATGCATATGTTTCTTTGCTATTACTATCAACGTCGTGAAATCTCAAATGCCTTTCAATTTTACAAACGTGCTCTTGCTGATGGTGCATTTCCAAACGGACGGGTTATCAAGATCTTACTAGAACTCTCTCGTAATGAAATAACTATTATTGAAAACATTTGGCAGGATTTTATTTCCAAATCCAGTGCCTCATCTTATCACCCGCTCCCAAAAGCATTTTATCAATTCACAGACACACAGTTGATGTCTGTCGCGGCAAAAACTTCTACCCATGGCGACAAACATGACGATGCACAGTTGACTCGTGCATTTAGTCATCTTTTGTTGCAAAAATCTGCTCCGGGGTCTAACCGTTTTCAAGAAAAAATATCTACACCTTTAATCATCAAAGAAAACAAGACTTCTGACATCTCTTTGGGTATTGCAACACCCAACATTTCTAAAATGTCTAGATCTGATGACGGCGTTTTAAATGATATAGAATGGGATGAGGATTCTACCACTTCAACTATGCCGCATTTCCATGATTCAAATTCCACGACAACTTTTGAACAGCCCAGGTATCCTGATCTAAGTGAACAGCACTATCATCAGATGCTTGTAGCATTTCTTCGGCACAACCTCTACGCAGAAGCGCAAGCATTGCTGAAAGATATGCACGTTCGTATCAGAGAAGCATCTTGGTTTATACTGATTCCCTTGGCTCAATCCAAATATGCCTTGGGAGACTACGAAGCATGTTTGAGTATTATTGAAATGGCACGACTATCCACTTCGCATCGACCCATACAGTTGCTTCGTCTCGAGTTAAAAGCCTGTTGCGCAGCAAAGAACACAATACAGGCTGAAACTATATTTAATGAAATGATTGAAATGCGTATTCTGCCGTTTCTGGAGGCATTTGAACAGCTTGCTACTGCGTATAGCTTTCAAGGCAAAGCGCTAGATGCGTGTCGATTGTGGATATGCGCAAAGGCTCTTGGTTATCGAACCGTTGAGATTGAAAAGTGTATACATCAGTTATGGGATTTACATGGCAACGCGCTGGGCGGAACGTTGGAAGAATGGATCGAGGTGTGTAGAAAGGATCCAGAAACTATTGCGCTATGTAAAAGATGTTTAAATATCATGAACAAGCCTAAACCGATTGCTTCTTCAAGACAACTAGCGATTGATAGCTTATCTGCTGTTCAGGGTAGGCTCAAACCAACGAATAGGTAAAATGAATGTAGTGGTTTACCCTATTACGACTAGGAACATGACTGGTGACAGTGCATGAATGTTGGCAACCATTGGCGTATTTGCCTGCTGACTTGAATGGCTGGAGCATCTATTGTTTGTATCTCTTGTACTGCGGCAACAATCTGGCGTGTTGACACGGCCAATTTGCCAAACGATCTGATCTGCGCTACCATTTTCAGCAACAGCGGTCTGCTTGATGCTATCAAAACGATTCCAAAACACAGGCGGAGTTTCTACAACCAAAATATATCCTCTCTGTATCCCATTGTTACCACGTTGATGTTTGGAGAGTTTTGACATGCACGAGTATTTTGACTCAATGTACTGTACGAGTATCACAAATACTGCTATGATCCACCATGTTTTTAGTTGTTTTTACCACACAGAAACGTTCATCTGATGTCAGGTGCCGTTATTGGACGGAAATAAAAGGTTGACAATCTACATCACACTTGTATAGGCTATGGTAATTCCAACCCTCTGCACACGTCATGCTATACACCACTCGATTCATTGCAGTCATTTCATTATATCTGTTTCAACCAGTTTCTCATTGATTCGTTTGACAATAGCATTGCGCATGGTACAATCATTTGGAATTCGTTAGAAATCGAGTCCAAGTTTACAATTCTACTGTTCATTGTTATCAAAGTCATGGGTTGAAAAAGTAGTCATTTATACTGAACCCATCATTTATTTATGCTTTCGAGATCCACATAAGATAAATAAAAATGCAGAAAATAAAGTCAAAAAACCTATACGAAGGATGAAGTAAATGCGATTATAATGCCCATAAAAACAATGTTTCAAATGTGAAAACTAAACCACATTAGTGACTCTAGATTTACTGTCCAAAACGTTTACGCAGTGCATCGACTTCACGGGTTAGAATACGGCGTTGAACTTCTGCACGATCAAGCAGTTCTTTGGACAGTTTCTTGTCTTCCTCAGAAAGCTGAGCGGGATGAATGGATTTTGAGATTTCCTCAATGGCACGCAAAACAGACTCGAGCTGATTAGGAAGCCACGTGGTAATAGGAGAACCACCCGTAGCAACAGGATGATCGGTCCACTTGATGATATACTCCTTGGTAAAGTTCCAGTGACGAGCACGGTATTCGCGAATTTGATCAAGAATAGCCAAATAGCGAACAGCGCTGGTGCTGTTCTGAACAGAGTATGCGCGCACGCCAAGAGTTTTGGCTTCCTTTTCAAGCCATGTAAGGAAATCGGTATGGTTGGCAGGACGGTAGCTACGGAAATCACGAAGAATTTCGGTGAGAGGGTTATCTGGCATAGATCCTGTCAGCTCCAAAAAGTTGTCAGCGGTGGGGATAATGGAGTCGTTGGCACCGGTTTCGCCACGATAAAAGGTAGGTTCAGGGGAAACACCTTCATAGACAACACCCTTGGGGAACATGGGCTGGTTCTTGGTTCCCATGATAAAAGTACGATATTTCATGTAGTCTTTGGGAGCCGAGACGGTCCACATGTTTTCCATGGCAGCATTGACACTCTGCATGGCGGAAAGAATGCCGTGCAGCTCAAGATCAAACTGGGTTCGATCATTGGCCTTGACCGCATCTAAAGCACCAAGAACGTGCGTAACCTGTTTGGAAGAGTTGGCAGCCATGGCTACATGGACAAGAATAAATCCAGTCTCGGATGGCATACCAGCGAAATAGCGAATGGGACGAACGTTACCATAGACAATGGGTTTAGTCTTGTCCAGGCGAGTAAAGTTGTACAGTCCATAGCCCTAAAGTTTAGACCATGCATAGTGTTTAGCAAAGCATGGTACTGATGAAAGTAAAAGGTTGAGAATAGCTTGCACAAGCAAAGCACGTTGGTTTCCAAGCAATTAGCACATGGACTGGAATGTTGGTGCTACGAGTGGAATACCAAAGTCAAATCACCAACTCAAAAACACATGAACCGAAGAAACAACCCTGCAAGTCAGAGCGGAGGTTAAGATCATGTGCAAAGGAATGCAGTGACCCAACAACGCCTCTAATACCAAACCACTTGATTTGAAACTATTCACAAGCATTCAACTGTACCTGAGTGTACTCTAAAAACGGTTTTGCACCAAGTTTCTCTGAAACCTTGGCCAGTGGTACGGCAATGTTGCGAGGAAGTACATCACGACCAAGACCATAGTCTTTCTTCTCACGAAAGTAAATGTCACAGGGCTCAAGCAGATATGCTGAAGTGGCAAAGCAATAGTCACGATACAAAGCATTAAGAACTTGAGAGTCGGTAATATGGTCGACATTGTATTCAGGTAGTTCAGCGGCAACTGCTTTGCCAAACTCGCCCTTGGCAAGCAAACCCACTTCGCCCTTGGCAGTGGTAAGAGGCATACGCTGAAGAAGGCTTTCGAGCTCTTTGAACTCAGAAGGCAGTTCAACCAAAGGATCTTGGCGAGGCAAGAAACCGTTTTCCTTGCCGACCATAAACTGAGGACATGTAGGATCTTTCAAGTGATCAGAAGGAAGGTACTGCGTAAATGAGCGACGGGCAGCAATAGATGCTGTAGCCAACGACAAAATTGACGATGCTTTGACTGTGTTGCGGGCAGCCATGATGGCGGTATGAGAGCGAGCAAGAGAAAACATGATGTGTCTGGATAAGTAAAAACGGTCGGAATATCAAAACGAAAAGTTAAAAGCAACCGAAATAAATAGTTAGTTTTGGTTCACTGACAGTGGCTGAAAAGATCACCGAGTCATTCAAAGAAACCCAAACAACAATAACTTACTAAAAATGTCGAGATCGACTTTAATGAAATCAGAAACTAAGAAAGCACAGAGCTTTGAATAAAAATAAATGGTATTGCCAAGTGTGCAAAGAAAAGAGCAATGCTCGATTGTATAAATAGCTTGAAATTTTGTAATTTTCAACGTAACGGTGTCCAGGGAGGTTAGGGTGCGGGCGGTGTCAATGAGGGCGATGGAACTGGTCATAGAATACGTACTGGCCCATTAATATTTTTTTATTACTGTTGAAAATTATATGCCATGAGTATTTCTGCAAGCATAATATCCAATGCAATTATTGGATAGAGCTTTTGCCATAGATTGCTTGTTTGCTTATGGATAGGGTGGGATCGTCAGAATTACACCGTATTATGTAAAATGAAACACAGGGGTGTCAAAATGTATAATAACTAGTCAGTTTTGTAAGAAATGGCTCGTCAAATTCACTAGACAGTATTGGTCTCTTGGTCTTTATCCTGTTCTTGCTCTGTATAGGAAATAACTGAATGTTCAAGCCAGTATTCACACCACAGTTCCAATAAATCTCACACCCTTTACTCCTCCAATCCCTACCAACCAAGCATTGTGATATTGGACGATCAGCATAAAAGCAACAGCTGCATTCCTAAACGATGCGATCATTGTTGTCTTGAACTAAAGCGCGAATATATCGAGTTTTTGGTTTTATTGAGAACACTAAAGCGGTCAAATTCAATCTCTGGATTTCAATGGACGAATTTGGTGATCATACAATGCATGGTTATGCCAAAACGAAGAATGGTTTTGAAATCATAGTTTGGTTGTGCATCACAGTGGATGGCGTGTTGATTAAATTGGGAATGTCTATTGAAGCAGTCGATGCCTAGTAGGAAAGCACAACGAATACTTGAACATTGTACATTTTCAAGATAATCACTGCAAGATAGGTTGTTGCTGTCAAAGGACCATTGTGATGGCAATATAAACAACCACATCATGACTGGTGACAGTGCATGAATGCTGGCAACCATTGGCGTATTTGCCTGCTGATTTGAATGGCTGGAGCATCTATTGTTTGTATCTCTTGTACTGCGGCAACAATCTGGCGTGTTGACACGGCCAATTTGCCAAACGATCTGATCTGCGCTACCATTTGCAGCAACAGCGGTCTGCTTGATGCTATCAAAACGATTCCAAAACGCAGGCGGAGTTTCTACAACCAAAATATATCCTCTTTATCCGAGTGTTGCATTAATATTTTTTTTATTTTACGGACAAATTTTGGGTAGTAAAAGAGAGTGCAATTAATTCCAGTTTAAGCTGGCTGGCAACTGATAAACTGTCCATTCTGCTTGCAAGTAGTGCCAGGGGCACAGTCCATGCGTATAGGAGCACGATTTGATTCCTTGGCAAAGCAAGCAAAGAAACCCTGTTTATCGGCCGTACAAGCCATCTGGAAGCTGCACTTGTCAGACATCTTGTTGCATTCCGCCACACCAGCTGTAAGGCCAGAAGGCTGAGGATTACTCGTCTCAGCAGGAGCAGAAGTGTTTTTGGTGGGAAGTTGTGTGGAAGATTTGGTCTTTTTGGTAGGGCGTTTCTTGGGAGACAAAGTTTTGCGAGGAGCAGATGAGACAGTAGAAGATGTAGTAGTGGTTGTGGAATCGATAGTAGTAACTACGGGATCAGTAGTAGTAGCTGCAGGATCGGGAGTATCAGTGCTGGGAGCACCACTGGAAGAGATTCGCACATCAGCACAGGTCTCGTATTTCTCTGGGTTGGTAACAGAAATGTGTTGACCAGACCAAGTCCATCGCATTACACAATTGGTGCACTTGATCTTTTCAACGTTTGAAACAACAAACGTCCATTCGCTCAAGCACATATCATCTGTAACAAGCTTGGTGGGAATATTGTTGGGACATTGGGAGGAAGCGGGACTAGACTTGTCGGTGGCAAATTGGGAAAGTGGTTTCTGGGCACAGCCGCCAGGTCCATCCACATGAGCAATTTGAACAGCGTTTTCTAGGTTCTCGTCGAGAATCTCGACGCCACATGGGCCAATGTGCTGAGCACCAATAGAGAACGCAATCGTAATGGTAAAGCTCTTTCCATTCTCGAGACGAATGTCCGTCACAGGTCCCTTGGCTGCACCACGGCAGACGGGTGAGTCTGATTTGATGGGACTACGCAGAGAGTCAATATTGTTGTCAATGGCATCGTAGTTGCGGACTGCGTGCTTGCTGAATGCATCCTTCAGATTACCAGGATGAGCAAGAAAGCCATGTGCAGCAACATGAAAAGTACAGGCTGAAAAAATAATGGATTGTAAGAGGATATGGAGCATATTAAACAATGAAAATGTGTATACTGATGAACGATCGATATGTATAGTTCAGTTATCAACAAAGATCTGGTGAGCTACTTGCGGTTTGGACGAATGTGGAGCAGCAGCAATGTCTTTATATATTAATTTAATCCTACATTTACAAATACTACCCGTTTCAGACTGAGAACATTATTTGCATTATACAAGATTGAATGCACATTATGCTGGCATGATCATTGCTCATATTGAATGGCTGAAACGCATTTTACTTTAATTGACCGGGTTCATTGCTGGCTATGTGAACAAAGGGAACTGTTGGCTTGTGGCGTGATGACTGGGCTTGTGGCTCTAATCAGCATTGCCATGTCTTTAACCACAACAATATTGACAATGCAAATGGCATGAGATTTGCAAGTTTGTTTGGCTCAAGTGATGATTATGACTGACTGGAAACTTGAACTATAACCCTGAAATAAGAATCAACTCATATGGCATATACTAACAATTCAACGTAGCATTTGCATGGTTTAGATTGAATGTCCCGTTGCATGCATTGGCTAAACAAAGCATCTGTTTGCCAAACACAATCCATTGATGGACCCAGACCAGTCTATTGTCGAGTTCAAGTGTGAATCAACGCCACAGATTAGCGTTCTTGTTCAACCGCTTTCATCTGTTTATTCAACGCTGTCTACCAAAGTGATCCTTGAATGGCGTTCTATGTACACAATCCATTGATAGTCAACGAGTACAAACCGTATACCCGTATAAGCATATGTTGAAAACACTCTGCACGGCCACTTGCATTTAACACTAAATGATAGAACCCTAATAGTCCAAAACCTACATTTATTCCACTCCAACAAACCATATCGGTTTAGTCTTTCAAAAATAATACAACCCTGGCTGCTTTTTATGCAGCTCGTGACAAGAAATGAACACATTCGAATGCAATTTCTACTGAAATTAATATAATGATGCACCATTCAAGTTTGAGCGAGTGTTGCTCATGAAGATGGTTGCGCAAAACCTCGGCTACTTCGTTTGCATAGTCTAGTCTTTTGTTAAAAACAGCAATACGTGGTCGCACATCTAAACTACGGGATATTCGATCAAAATACTCCTCCATTCGACGGCTGGACCAGCAAAAATCTGGATTGTCAAGAAGCTCAGAGTTGAGATTTACATGTGCACGGAGTGAAAAAAGTTCGCCAAGGTTTCGGAGAATCGCTGCTCTTCCTACAGGAAGACGTCTGCCTTTAAGAAGAATCTCTGGAATCCCTCGGTTTTTGTTCAAATGTCCTTCAAGCAGCATTTCCAATGAAGCAAGTTTAACAGATCGCGCCAGTCCTGCAGAATACGCTAATTTGGCTTGCTCAAGTGGGTGATCGTTTCCTAAAATAATGATATCCGATGCCATACTGCCATGTCTGTTTTTGTAATTGAAAACGCAGAAATCATCCAGTATCAGTATCAACACAGGTGTTCCAAAGGTTTAAAAAACCCCTTATACATGTATTCATCGGCAATATCCAACAAACTCAACTGATTAAAATCATAAAAGTAGTCAAACCACTCCGTTTCAACATTGCTATATCGATTGATCTCGCAGTCTCTCACTTGTGCCAAGATCAACTCGTTTTGCTCATCTGTTGCACCCCACGTCACAAAGGTACCGCTGGAAAAAAAGAATGCTTCTGCAAGTGTTGGATCAGCAATATTTACCATGATACCTTCAGAAGTTTGGATATTTGAATGCTTCTGGCTTGAATAGTTGCTTTTTTGGGTAGTATCTTGAGAGAGTGGTTCAGTGAGTCGTACACGATAAATATCATCTGCCATGTAAGGAAGAATTTGATAATGTTTTTGAAGCATTCCAAACAGGACTGAGCAGTCGTATCGCTCTGCAGTAGAAAAGGCTGTAACTCGCTCTGGCTGTTTATGAAATTATATAGTTGAACAAAGCATTAGTATCGCTCATTGGTGAATATACCAGAGCAAAGTAGTCTACTCAGATGCTCATGTGAATCAAATCGCAATTAATTTGAAAAGTAGATTACGCATATCTTCACCACATACTTGTGTAGCTGGGGCTGATATCATTCCATACGGTCCAGATGGAAACTCGTCCTCGCTACGAATATCTCTCACGCTCTTTTTTTTCTTTGCAAGAACAGCTCGGCGAACGAGTGAATCGTCCATGATTGGCGCCTGGCTAAAATTCATTCGATTCGACTTGGTTTCAGATTCGTTTTTTTGATTAGTCAAATGCTGACTAGTAGTGATGGTATGCCGAATTTTTTGTTGACGGAGCTGATGCATTCATACCATTCATAGAAATCGATCAGTAAATCAATCAAATAGTACTAAACTGTCGGTAGCAATGCGACTGGTAGGATTTACTTACAAATGCGCTTGTAGTGATCATTCTATAGCTTCCATGAACCAATTTTTTATTAAAAGAATTAGACTGCAAGACAAGACCCAGCAAGCTTGTATTGCAGCTTGATCGATTCCTTGGCACGGCGAATGCATTGTTGACTAAACATGGTTTATAATCATACTCAGTCTTGGTTTGTCATTTCAAAATAAAATAAAATGCCTGTTGATTAACAGACGTTGAGTGCGGCTGTTTACCTACTAAAATCGAATACATTCTACTGTATTTAGCTATATGCAGCCAAGATGAATGCTGAGTATCAAGCCCTTTTCTGACAAACGTCAGACACTGATTGACTGGCTTGAGCATACTCGAAACAAATTGATTTAATTTTTGATCAGTTTAAATGATTTTGCAATCGTATTCACGTAAAATGACTGAAATATCCAATGGTTGCACATTCCTTGTTTTCCTACTAGAAATCATTTTTTTAAACATGCTTTTTCTTCCTTTTTGGCATGGTCATACATGGCATGATCGACAAATTTGCAATCCAGAAATCAAGTCCAACAGGTTTGATACTGCCAACCCAACTCATGTATCCTAAAACTCGCAAATATGTCTGCGTTCTAGCCCAAGAAACAAGTACTGCACGTCTCAGTCATGCAACTATTGTTTCCATGTTTAATCAATAGTAGATTACCATTCCATGAGACTGTTTATCATGATTTTTACCCGTATCCAGCATTCCATTTTGCATGAATACACAGCTGTAAATTCTGACCTTGTTTCCAACAACCAAAAATATAAGACACGCACTTTTAATTATCGAAATAAACTTATTCAACCACTTTGAATAACAATAACCAGATAACACGGTTTAGATCCAAAATTGAATATCAGCATTTAGGTTTGTGGATTTGTAAGCAAGCCTTCTTCTTGAATCAATGCGTCAATCTCTTGAGGAGTAAAAGCATGATACACAATATTTCCCTTTGGTCCTCGAGAAAGTGTGGCAAATTCAACTGGATGAAGGAGTAATTGAACAAGATTGAATCAAGTTAGTTAAAAGGTAATGTGTAAAGTATCAAGCACTTGTTTGATCATCCATCTCAACACTTACGCTTGTCGCTTCCAAGTGTGGTCGAGTCCATGCTCTTGGCAAGTACCTTGATTGCAAGTGCTTTGGCTTCTTTCAAAGTCATTTCCTCTTTGTAGTCCTGCTTGAGTAAGCTAGTGGCATTTGTAGAGTTTGCACCGATACACATGGCTTTCCATCCACTGTAGTTTCCAGATGGATCGGAATGGTACAGCTGGAAGCCAAAGTGCTCATCGTAACCACCATAAAGAAGTGATACACCAAATGGACGAAGACCTAGTATTTATAAAAAACCGAAATCAACAATTAGCGTTAATAAGTGGAATGTTTTGACCAAACACATTCTATAATGAATTGAGTTTTGGTAATATGCTAGATTGAATTCACACAACCATCTAAAATACATTCAATGTATTCTAGATTCGATCCATTTTAACAGTCAGAGTAACCCAAACTTACCGCCATATTGGGTATAGCCTTGTTTCATATCACACAGATTCTGAACAAGCTGCTCAACAGGGATTGGCTCATTGAAACGAAACAAGTATTTTTGTGCCTGAACACGACAGTAGCTAATCAGAGTATTGGCATCTGCATTCAAACCTGCAACTGCACAGCAAGTAGTGCTATAAAATATGAGAGTTGATTAGATGGTCAAAGTTGAAAAGCTAGATCAGTGACATTGACTAAATAGAATCTATTCAGTCCAAGTAATGCCGATTACAGGGCAATGATATATGTAAATGACACTATAATAGATCTGAGAGACACATAGTCAATCGTTGCAAGCGGACATATCAAATCAATAAAGCATTGATTGAACAGCATTATGCGATACTGATTGTTACGGCTTCAAAAACCAACTGCAGTCAAGTACAGTCAAGTAGTTTGTCGAACGAGCCAGTCATACAGAACGACTCCAGACTTACTCGTTCAGCCTGTAAATCTTCTCTCGAGAGATGTTTTCCAGCAACTTGCTGCTGGTCTTGCGCTCAGCAGCAAGAACAATACCCTCAGTGGAAAGAACACCGAGAGCAGTGCCAGCATGAGAGATGGCTTCCATGGCATATTCGACCTGGAAAAGTCGGCCTGTTAAAACGAATATGAGATCCAATGCAAGTGATAAACCAGGGCCATGCCAGAACCCAATGCAGACAGGAATGGATTAGTATTGCATGCAGTCTTGATACAGTACATTGCAATACAACAGCTACCTTCAGGCGAGAAGATGGTTGTACGAGAGTCGTATCGTCGCGCCATTTAAGTTCAAGTTAAGTCAAGTTGATGGTCAACTATTATTCCAACTGTAATTCTCTACACTTGCAATGTTGGACTTGAAGCACGAATGCAATCGGTTGATCTTGACTGAAATGGTTGGATTTCACTGCTGAAGATAATCTCAAACACTGACATTGAATTCAACAGTCGATTGTATTGATGCTTTAGGAACAAACTCATAAAGACGAGTTTCTTTAGATTCAATCGAGACTTTCCATTCACAAGACGAAACATCAAATCATCGCTCAGATTTCAACCCGCTCATCGGAATCTTGGTTTGAATAGTTGTAATCTACCCTGGCATCAGTCTGAAAGTCACTTCTTGTATTTCCCTGTTATCCTTCAAACACAAACCATCTTGTCTGTAAGCCATGTATTTACAGTGTGGGCCCTTGTCAATGGTTTCCAAGAGACTGGCTTTTTCTCCATTGCTGCAGTCATTGAATCAGACCTCAATCAACCCTATGCTTGTTCGCACCTTGTCAAAGTCTTCCAAGGACAGCGAGGATAGCACTTTGGAGTCGACTCCTACTCAAGGTTCTGCGTCAGTCAAGTCCATGTTCAACTCTATCTTGCGCGGTGCACCCAACAAGGAAGGCAACGAGCCAGAAGAATTGAGCGTCACTTATTCCAAGCTTATGGCACGAGGAAAGTATGTGCATGAGCTTCAAGGTATGTAGTGATATCTGGCACAATGTATGTCCAATTCGATACGTGATCACCATTCATCTTGTTTTGGTTCGGATCTGTAGTTCATAATGTCAAACCAGAAGCTATGGATGATTATATTGCTCTCACGTAGGTCATGATTGAGAACCATGTTTGGTTTGTTTCGATTTTCAAGCCAGCCGTTTTAAATAACTTGATATGCCAAATTTAAACTCAATCTTACATTTTACTGTTCAAATCAATTGGCAGTGCTGAGCACTATCCACGGATTGGAAAGGATCAAGGGTCTGAAGTAAAGCTGTTTGGTAGTTGGACTACTGAAATCGGTGAACTGGACCAAGCAAGTATGTTTATCCCATGCTTATCAAGGTTTAAATGTCCATTTGGCATCCATATCAGATCATTTTATCAACCTTGTTTTTAGTCCATATCTGGCAATACAACCACTATCCAGGATACATTCAAACCAAAAAGATACTGGCTCAGGATCAGGTTTATCAAGATTTTCAACGTCGTCTTCGTCCTATGTTACGATCACGCGAAAACCAAATCATGCTCGAGTTTGCCTTTTGGAAATCTGCCACTGCAGTGACTTTACCCAAAGAACCTAGTAAAAACAGCATTTACGAACTTCGTACGTATCTGCTCCAGCCTGGAAAAATGCTCGAGTGGGAACAGCAATGGCGTCGTGGACTCGAGGCACGAAGCAAGTTTGTGCAGCCAATTGGTGCATGGTTCTCGCAGCTTGGACATCTCAACTACGTTCACCATATGTGGGCTTATCCGTAAGCGTTTATGTAAACATTCATGTACACGTCTTGGATTAGATGGAACTCGCCATCTAATTCACATTTTACATACTCATCCTTCATACTTGTAAATGTTTAGAGATCTGCAGGTACGCAAAGAAATGCGTGAAAAGGCCTGGGAGGTGGAAGGATGGTCACAGACTGTCCACAAGACCGTTCAGTTGATTGATCATATGCAAGCACGGATCGTCACACCACTTCCCTACTCTCCATCCAATTAGTTGGGTCATGTACACTTTTGAACATGGAGTGAGATTTAAACAGACAGTATGATTGCTGGTGATTTAAATAAAAATATACTTGGAAACAATTCATCAACATGGTTTGCCAAGAGTTCATCTTGTCTTTATATGGCTACAAAGTGAAAAGGTGTTTCGAGTTTAGAATTCATCCATTTATGTTTTTAGACATGAATAATCTAAACTATTAGCAATATAAAGACTAAATGAGTTTATTCACGCCGCAGTGCAACTTCTCGGCCCATATCGGTACTTGATGGTGCAGCATTGCTCTGGCCGAGTCCAGTTCCGTCACTTTCCTGACACTGGAATTCCTGTTTAGAAGCAGTTCCATTCAACATGAAAGGGTTTTGCTGCAATGTTTTAAAAGGAACAGATGGAGACGAAGGCAAGTTTGAACACGTAGGATGCAAATGGGAAGCAGGTTGTATGGGAATAGATGCTAGTAAAGTATTGGTATCCAAGGTCTCAGATGAACATACAGATGAGTCAGTGTGAGTGGGTGGTGCCAGAGGAATTAGAGGTTGAACAGCGTCTTCTCCTCCATATCGTCTCTCATAGCAATCATACTCCATACAGGATACTTCAAGTAACCAAACAGCGGTAGGGTCATCTGAATCTTGGGCTATGATGTCAGATCGAGCAGGATGCAAAGGTGTGGGAGTTTTGGTGATAAAAGTCATGTCGGATGTGACGGAAGAGCAAGATGAAGGTAAAGGCTGTTGGGTTTTGGCTAGCAATGTTCTAGAGTGATCCAAACCAAGAGTTTGAACTGATGATCCTTTTTCTCCCATTTCCTGAGAAAATGAAGATGGTGGAGCAAAACTGTTATGGGATGATGAGATGTGCGCGGATTCCAGATTAGAACATAACTGAGAGTGACGAGTAGATGTAGCACTATTGGATGTGGTAGCGACAGAGGGAGTGTCTGTCAGATCTTGGGAAATATGCGAGGTCCGCTGCGAAGATCTATGCTGTGATAAATTTAAAGGCAATGACTCGGCTGCAGTCGATTCTACTTGGTTTAGATGTGGGGGTGGAATTTCAGCTAGTTTCTTGGATTGTTGCACATATAAAGAAGGGGCAACATGGGAAAGATGATCAATCGACAAAGACTGTTCACTGTCCTCAAATTCAACTTGCATTTCCTTGGATGGAACTGAACGTGATGTTGACTGAGTATGTGTATTCTCGCATAGCGAAGCATTCATTACCACATCCTCCATTATAGATACAGCAGTTGCATCTTTAATCTTCAGTTTAGCATTTGGAAAGTACTTTTCGAAACCGCTGGGTGATAGTTCCTGAAAGTATGTGCATAATCGATTCTGATCGTATGGAGGGCCCAAAATGTCGATAAAAACACAATCGGAAACCGCGGTGAACGAATGCATGTTTGGACCAGAATCAGGAACAATGGTTAACAACGAATCTGGACTATCAGCATTGATGGTCTTGTCCATTCGAACATGAGCACGTTGCACTAGTCAATCCAATACAAAATCAAGGTGGATTAGAATACTGGATGCAACCATTCAACGTATATTGGTATCAGACATGCTATGAGATGAGTGAAAAATGCTGGCCACCCAATGGTAGATTATGAATATAGATTTTATAAACAATAACCACATTTCAATCTATACTCTTACATTGAAGTGGCGCTCCACTAACTGGATCTATTGCATGCTTGTAACTATTGACAGGTACCCATTAAAATAGCATCAACCGAAAGCAAACATGTCAATCATACATACAAAATAGTAGTTAGAAGCGAGCATATACCAATGAGACTACAATTGGCATTTAGCATTTTTCAAAATGCTAAATAGCAAACACAATAAAGCAAGCTCAATACCAGATTGTAAAAAGCACAGTATTAGACAATAACAGGATGGAATCAAACTATTTCTTGAATGTATTTCCTACCTGTTTGAATCATTTATCAACTCAAAGGTCTTGACATGCATATCTCCAGAAATGAGTTTTCTAAGCAATATATTAGTAATCACGCTTATTTGGGAGATTATGAACAATAGATCCAAAGCACATACGTGAAGACGGTCATGCCAGGATGATCATGGGTGGGCATGGTGGTACCCTTTTTAAGAACAAAAATGCATATGGCAAAGTCCTTGGTTTCGTATAGTGGATAGAATTCAATAGGATGTTGTGGAGACTATAGAAAGACAATAAGCGATTATGGGGTTAAATATTGTCAGTCAACAGCCATTTACAAGTGATACTGGGATGAAAAATTGAGCAAGTAGATTGACAGGTTGCAAGTTTCCAAAGACCAATAAAAAGAATGTGATAGCACGGTCGTACCAGTATTGCCAATGATTCGAGCTTGAGCTTGAACAGCAGTTTAGTAAGACTCTGCAGTAATCTGGCAGTAGTATGAGCTGAAGGGGGAGGATGAGTGGGAGTGGGTTGTGCGAACAGTCGCTCAGAGAAGAGCCCGATGGCTTGTAGCAATGGCATAGACAAGGTTGCTTGACTTACAGCAGCAGAGAAGCAGCTGTTTGGCAGAGCAGTCGTGCTGACTCGAGCAGAAACTAGCGACCTTTGTGGAATAGTAGAGATTAAGTTGCTGCAGTATGGAGTCCAAGGAGTGCAAATAGCAAGCTGATGTTGAGCCCAAGTGGATCAAGAGCACTCTAAGGAATACTCGAGTATTATCAAACTAAGCACTCGAGGTATTCGTATTGATGGACGCCTCTGATTAACTACGACTTGACTGTTTCGAAATCAATGTTCTGAGCAGATGTTTTCATAGACTTTCAGCAATAGAAACGGTCGATTACAATCTGGTTGGAATTCGTTCCAAACGTCTGGATACTGCGTTAATTAGTGTTGGTTTCTTTGAAACGATTGTAAACAGGCTGAATTCTAGATACTTGCAATGCTTACTATTGGACGAACAATAGCTATTGTTGGATGAACAATAGTTGCTGTTATACAAATAATCGTTTGAAAATGTGGGGCGGAGTGAGTTGCTCAGAAACGAATAAATGGTTTCCTTTTCAACGCCAAATGGCTTTGTGCTACCGTTTGAGTTTATTTTCAATCCATTGTTGCATCTTGATGGTCTTGGGTTGCTTTACAGAACATTACTTGTTAGATATTCTACTTGTCTATCCATATATCAACTCGATCACCACTACCGTCTAATTGATGGTGACTGGATCTGATGCTATTCATACTATATTCCCTTATTTGTTAACCCATATTTCTAGACCCTCGGCCGAAATTACCCTGTAAAACTATCCAATATATTGATACTTACAAGTCATGATTCATTCCATTCATCATTGGACTATTTCGAAAATGAACTAGTACTCAAACTACCCGTTGTTTTACTGCCATATTCGTCTAAAATGAAATACCTGTATTATGCTGCAATGACTTGTTCTGCTTCAGAACAGCTCATAACTAAATATTCGTTGCATTTTTCTATTACAGATTACTGTTTTCGACCCAATCAACACGACATTCGTCATGATACAAACTATGGTTTTGAATCGAGATTCTCTTTTAGTAGTCATACATTGCAGTCTAAACATTGGATTTGACTGTTGTCAATCACCAGAATACAGTAAATTAAAAGGTTGACATCACAATGTTTTTCAGCAACTTGACATCCATCATTTCATGAGACTGTTTATTATATACTTTGGCATCCTTACTTAGTGGTCCATTCTACGTGAATAATGGCTGTAAATCACAATACCATCCAAACCTTCTATAACTCTATACTAGTTTTGGTAAAGATCTGCTCCACTTTAATTGAATGGTATGCTTGATATATCAGCAGTCTCGACTTGATCCGACCTCTTTTTGCGTATTCAGTCCAATATTCTTACATACTTTCAGCATGTGTTCATACACTAAAAAATTCAACGAATGTAGAGGAAAGCTACGAATAAGCTGTGGACCAATGCCTTGATAAAACCCTCGTATGCCCTGCCGGACAAATCTTTCGCGAATAAAATCAACTGCTCGACGGTATTGTGGATGAGGTTTAAATGCATCTTGTTGAAACACGCTCTTGATTCTAATTACATATTCCATTTTCAAATTCAAAATCAAAATAAAATGTAAATGCATAAACCAATATTCATCCCATGATTTAAATGCATTCAAACTATATAAAACTGCAATAAAAACGTACACATCTAACGGAAATAAAAAAAGCCAGGATAGAGAGCCCGCAAAACCTCCACCTAGCATATGTATCATGGGTCCGGGCACTTCATCTACAGGCGTTGCCCATATCTTGAATGTTTCATAAATAGAAAAGTACAGCGCTGTACCTAAAAAGTCTCTTGCGATCTGAACATGAAATCCAATGGCAAACCCTTGAAGTCCCTTTGTCCGATATATATGTTTAAACCATTGCCAAGTGGTTTTCCCTGTACTTGCTGATTTGGTTGCAAGCAGCGAATTCGTGGTTGATGCGGAATGGATCGATGCAGATTGCGTCGCCGTTGATACTGAGGTGGTTGCTATGGTTGGTGTTTTAAGCATGCTTGTACTTGAGGGTGCCTGTTCTAATTGTCTTTGAACCTAAACACAAGACATTCATATTTTGTTTAGCCCAATAATCAGTAGATCAAAAGCAGGCTTTAAATTTTCACAACTATGCACGTTCAAATGCCAATAGTATCTGTCACACCATCCAACATCAATTCGTTGTACCTTGACAAGTTCCATTGGAGCACTGAGTGCAGCCATAAACATTCCTGTCGTTCCACCAGCAAAAAATGAAGCAGCCGATATTCTCGCAGTAGATCCCTCGGCCATCACGCCTATGTTTGGCAATAGTTTTAAAAACTCATCTTTTGACTTGAAATAAACAGAAAATGAAATTGATCTAAGACTAGAAACAGTGACAGCTACAGGGAGTACTCCGCGGTAAAATCCCTTGAAGCCTTCTTGAGCGTAGGTTTGTTGAATGCATGCTATTGTCGATGGGTAAATGTATGCCTGCATCCTTGTTTTAATCGAATCGAACTGGTTCAAAACAAAAAGTTGTCAGTAAGCGGATACATTGCGTTGTTCAATTGCATGGTATAGATTTTGATTATAGCTGCTCCACAATGGATAAATTAAATAGAAACAAAATCATAATGACGCATGGATTTAATGCGACAGGATCAATCTCCTTCAAGACCATGGCCTAAACCATCCATTGGGTTTAAAGTACACACTAAGAGTATGTTGACGAAAAGACTTACAGGATATCCAAACATCACTCCAGTGAATGCAGCACATATAGCCGCGATAGAAACAGAGCCAAAACGAATTGCAGGATAAACAGTGTTTTGCAAGTCAATCCACGACTCTTTAGTGGGAGCAAATTTGTCCATTTCAGGAGTGGTGCTGGAATGAGTAGATGAGGTGGTGATAAGCGATGGCAATACTCCTGATGTGATATGTGGTGCAGTGTGTAAGGAATGTAAAAAAGGTCTTGACGACGATTGATATGAATCCGTGGTGTTGGTAGATGAAGTGCTAGAGTTTGTCAAGTGATGAGCATTTGATGCTGGCGACTTGCTGGATGAACCGTCACCGGCCATCTTTATACGAGGTTATATATTTCGAGAATAGAAGTTGTCGAGTAAGTTGACCGCAAGTAATTTGATTTGTAATGAATTTATCGAGTCTGGTAGAATCTTGGCCCATTCATCTTTTTTTTGATAAACTATTCATCACTAATGCCATCGTCTGTAGTCTGCAGTATAGATTGCAATAGAAATTGCTATATTTGAATCTAGATTCAACTCCAAATATTTGCTAGTTTATATCCATTTACGATCCAACACTTGGATTAAACTGGGGTCGTTTCAGCAGTATTCATGTAAAATGAAACATTCTCAATATCTACTCTACAGTAAGTATTTTTTACTTGTAAATAAGCAGTAGTTGAATGTTTGTTGTACTGTTCTATTTTAAATTGACTGTTTCAATCAACACAACGTCCACTGTATGATGCACACAATTAAACTATAGTTTTGGATCGACATTATCCTTATTTGGCACAATCATACATTGTACAATCACCAAGTCTAAGTCAGATATTGAGTTTGACTGTTTCAATAGTTTCAATACAACTCAGACTTTTGTTTCTAATCTCATGCGTTCGCGTTCTAGTTTAATAATCTCGGGAATGCAACTGTTCCCATAAATCACCCAGTGTTCAAGAGTCTAAGATTGCACAGTTGTGGAATGTACTGCAACTGTGAACAAATGCTCAGTTTTTATACAAAGATCAGCAAACTCCAAGAAGTTCGACATAGTGTTAGCCAATAGATTTGATATGAATTGATACCGACCACGTTATAACTGGCAGTTTGGCATTCCTGGTGTTCTGTGTGAATACGGCCGTAAACCCATGCAATCGGATAAATAATCAATACCATTTATTTCGTTACTATTCTTTGACAAATCTGTAATGCAAGGACATCTTGTGCAGTTATTGGTTTATGACCTGTCGAATGGTATGGCCAAGGCTCTTTCCATGAGTCTGACTGGTCGTCAAATTGATGGCATCTGGTAAGCCTGCTTATTTTGCTATATGTTGACAGCCTCTTATTCCTTGAATACTATCCAGTGTTCAGGACAGAGCTTGTTGGCCATCTTGATGTATATCCTCATCGTGGTATACTTGTCTAACTGTTCTGGTTATCAAGGCATACGTCAGTGGCAGTATTTGACAAGGAGTATTGCTTTGGCCAAGGAATTGAAGTGTTTCCTCCCAACACTGATCCGCACGGCACTCCTATCGAAACTATCACCATGGGTTATACTCATATCCCTAAAGATGTTTTTGATGAATACATTGCCAATATGCGAGGCATCTGGACGTAAGTTTTTCAGTATAGTTGGATCTTCAAATCGACACGGACTGCTGACTATGAATCTGGTTCTATTTTAATAGTGCAGACAAGTATCATTTGCTAGACAATAACTGCAGTAAGTGGCCACCAATTTCACTTGTATTTTAGTATGATTCTTATCTTTGATGTCTTAGATTCATTTAGCGATGAAGTGTGTCAGTTTCTAGTTGGAAAACACATTCCTGCACACATTACTGGTCTTCCAGCAGAGTTTTTGGATACGTAGGTGAACATATGCTTGCTGAATCTATCCGGTTCATGCAAAACCATAAAATAATGATTCTTTTAATGCACACCAAGGCACTGTATTCGACTTTGTTTTTAAAATACCCAAACTCTACCTTGTCTATAATATAGTCCATTTGGAAAGTCTATTTTTTCTATGATTCAGGGTATGTACGGTCCATCTAAATTTGAATCTACATCTGCATCTGGATCTCAGTCTCAGAGCACTGGTCAAGCAGTTCAACCTACCAGCATGTCATCTTCAACCAATCATATAGTATCACATGTACGTCCGTGCACCAGCCAACAGGAACTCGACTCACTGCTTTCTGCTCACAGATGTGTTGCGATTGATTTTACGTCCAAAAATTGTGGTCCCTGTAGAATGATATCTCCAGAATTCGATCGTCTCATTACCGAGATCAATGAAACATATCAGCCTTTGGGTGCGATGAACATTCCTAGTGCTCCTGTATTGGGACTATCGGTTGAGCTTGGTTTTGCTCAAAATCTTGCAGCAGCATACGGTGTCACTGCAACACCCACCTTTATTTTCTTTCTCGATGGCAAAAAGTTTCATGAATTTCGTGGTGCCGATGTACAGAAACTCAAGAGCGCAATCGACTTGCTTGTGTATACAGCGTATCCGCCTCATCATCATGCAAAGCTGGATCTGAGTAAACTAAGTCAATTGCTTACAATGGATCCTATTCGGTTTGCGCTATCGTCCGACTTGGATGCGATTATCAAAAGATTAAAGTCTTTTGCAGATGCAAACACATTGGCATGGGATGACAAGGCTGCACAAGCTCTTGTTGAATGGATGAAGCTTACAAGTGATCGTCCTACACTAATGGGTGTAGAGGGCTGGCAACATTTTTTGAGTCAGTTGTTGATTAATTTGCCATTAAGTCAAATGTTTCCAGCGTTGGATATAGTGCGACAATTGGTTTCTTTTGATTATGCAGCGGCAGGGTACTTTTTGGTATCAGATCCATCGCATGCACTTGCTACCGTAATGTCGAATGTTGTCAAAGGCGGCGATGATGTTGCAATTCCCACTCGTGTAATGCTGTTGCGTCTTGGATGTAATTTGTTTCGTACATCAGATCCATCTATGCCACTTGCAGCCTTCTCACGACCAGGTGGGAATGATACTGCGACAGATACACGTGCACTGTTTACAAGTATTGCCATAGATAATCTTCTTTCCTCCAATAGCCAACTCTGTCAAACGGCAACCATGCTCATGTACAATATTGTATGGTCAATCAGTCATTTACGAAAAATCAAGTTGGACAGTAGCAGGACAGGAGCCAATCCTGGCGTGATGGCGGACGAAGGATGGGTTTGTGAAATAGTAGCAGCATTATGTAGCGCAATTCAATCCAAAGCAGAGTCATGCCAAGAATCAGCAGTGAAGGAAGAGGATGAATTGGTACTGCGGTTAGTAGGAGGACTTGGATTATGTCTTGTATTTACATCGGAACAGGTGATTGAATTAGCACATGTCGTAGGCGTAATGTCTTCATTGAAGACATTGAGTGCAATTTACACCCAACATCTCAAGACTGCGAAAGCGAATTCAACTTTAGACGCAAAGAGAAAGGATAAACAAGAGTTGATCAGCCATTTATTGAACGAAGTGATTCAACTGCTGAACTCGAAATAAAACGAAAATGTTGAATAATTGCAGTGGATTAACAGGTGGCGATTGTTGGTTGAATTTCTTTTGTTATTGAAACGAAACTCTGCGGCCATCAACTACTTCCTCATTATTATATATTGCTATTGAGCAACATACTGGATAATCATGTCTAGGGACTTGGATCGCACATTCAGTTCTCACTATGCTCTGCTCAAAGAATATCTTGCCTCATATGTTGTTTCTGGTCGCACTGCCAGCAAGGACAAACTTTCTAGACTACCACCTGAACAGCTACTGGATGTATCCACTGATTTGTATGATGAAATCAGTCGAAGAATAAAGGACTCGAAAGAAGGTACTGCTTTGTTGTCCAGTCTTGTTGTGTAGAGTTCATATGGGTCAATGAGGATGCTTTCAAGTAGTGTCATGTCAGGAGAAACGCTGTGATTGAAACTGTTGTCAGTCTTGATTGAATATCTGCTATAAGGCTTGTGGTGTTGGTCATCTCAATAGCTCAGGATATTGTTGGAACTTTGTCCTTCAAGACATTACCATTTCAATGGATCGTATCGCTTTTTGTTCAATATATTCGACTGTTGTCGCTACAAAATAACTGATACAAACTGCATGCTGCAACAGTCTATTGTTCTTTGCTCTAATCACCTCAGACTCCCTTGCATTCAAATCATTCTTCTACTGTTCTCTTAGCTTCAATAGTTGCTTGCAGCAGCCATTTGTGTTTTGGCTATTGTCATGTGAAACTTTTATAGAATGCTTTGGTCTCGACTATTGGTTTATTTAAGCATACTGTGACTGATCAATAGTCATGCTCCCAACTATAGTTTGTCTTGAATTCTCAATGCGTATTCACTAATCTCGACTAATCCAATTATCAATCTTTTTAGTCCCATTTTTACCTGTACGGACAGATTTGATGCCTACTCGGAATCAAGCAAGACAAAAAATGGCTACTTTGCCTATACCAAGACTAAAGGAGTTGGCTTCTGGTGTTTTGTCTGAAATTGAAAAGCGATTCCCATATATTCCCAGCGAATTTGATTCTCAAAATGGGGTATGCTTTTGAATCATATGCTCGACTTTACCAATAGTATTTATACTAGCATAAATGGCATTTTAATCTTTTTACGCTGTTTTGACTAGGGTCGCTCAAATGGAAATGATCAGCGTTCAAATAGGTACGATCAAGGCCCTTTGTCACCAACCGAACCAATTCCACCAAGAGGAAATCTAAGAATGCAAGAGGGCAGGAGACCTACTGATCTACCTTCTCGAGTTGAACGAGATCGTGAACCTCGTGAACCTCGCGAGCCTCGTGATAGAGACTATCTTAGTCCCTCTAGGTCTAATACTGCATCCCCAATTCCAGATCGAAGCATTCGTGACAGAGAGTTTCGAAGTCGTGAACGAGATCTTAGTAAAGAGGGTCGAGGTATGCGGTCTCGTAATGACGATGACAAGGCACAAGTTGACCGCTCGAGTGCTCGATCTCGTGATGGCTCTTTACAGGTATGGACTCCGTTGGCTTGCTTTATACTTTTTGTTGCACTTGTATTCATCAATCTACTGTTTTAGGATGATATTTCAAAATTACGTACAGATTATGAATACAAGATTACTATGCTAGAGAAACAACTCAAGAGCCGCGATGTATCAGAAGGTCGATCACAGCAGTTGGAAGATCGACTCCGACAATCAGAAGAACAATTAAAACAATCGGACGAGCGTCTGCGTCAACTAGAAGATAATCTGCGCGAATCAGATGATCGTGCAATTCAATTGGAAGACCAGTGTCTTCAGCTTGAGGAAATAGTCAAGAAGCACGAAGAACAGCTAAAAGATGAAATCATGCATTCTACTAAACTGGATGAGCAATTGATTCAACAATCTGATGCCATGGCTGATACTATAGCCGATGCTGTAGCTGATGCACAGGCTGATGCACAGACTACAATTAAAAAACTTCAAATGGATTATGACTCTCTACAGGATGACTACGATCAGCAAACGAAAATGGCAGATTCCATTCGCAATGAAGCGTCTGGGTTATTAGCTGAAGTCAAAACACTCACATTACAGTCCCAGGATTTGATTGTTGAGCGGGATCAATATATGGACGAAAGAAACAAGGCGAGAGACGAGGCCGATGCTGCAATCAAGGATACAGAGCGACTACGAGATGAAAATGAACGATTTCGTACAGAAATCGATACTTTAAGAGGCGATATTCAACGTAGTTTAGATGAGCGCGATCGATTACAAGATGAGATTAACCGTATGCAAACTGAGCATGCTTTAGCTTTGAAGGAAGCCAACACACTTCGCAACAGCCAAGTGAGTTTCTATTGATTAAAAGATTACTACATGTTGCTGGTTACTAACACTATCTTTTCAATAGGCTAACGACACAACTGCGTTCAAGTCGCCAATATCATCTGGATCGCCTAAAAATCTTTCCAAGCCCCGCATTAATGCTCCAGAAGTTGTTACATCACCTTCCTCAAACTCAGATATACCAGATTTAGAAGATCGATACAGAGCATTTGAAGCATCTATGGATAAACTGATTCTGAGTGCACGAAATGATACAGCACCCGCTGTGCTGGTACCAATGAAATCTATTTTGTTGGCTTGTAAATCTCTCATTAATGATAGCGAAGTTTTGGAAAAGCGTGGCTCAACTCATACCAACGATCGTCAGCAACTTCAGCTTCTCAAAGACAAACTATCCGACTCTGTAACACATTTAATGGCAGCAGCAAAGCAGCATGCTTCATCTGGGGGTACACGGTCTACTGCTGATAGTATTGAGGATGAGGTCGTTCAACTGAGCTATTCTCTTCGCGATCTAGTTGATATGATGAAATATGTTGATCCTAAATTTGGCAAGAGCCCAGTAGATCAAAGTATGCTGTCTTCTGCAAACGCCAAATCTTTACCCAGAGGTGAGACATATATGGGACAATTTAACTCGGCTAGCAAAGGCACTGTGCTAACTCCTGCATCTAACTTTATAGCTCCTGCTGCACCAGAAAAGGAGAATTGGCGTAACTCACGCCGAGATTCGCGCCGTGATTCACGTCGTGATGTTCTTCCACCTATGGACATTGAAGAGCTTAAGCTTTTTCTTGAAGAGCAAACAGACGTTATTGCTCACACAATTCAGGATTTACTTCAAGCGATGCGATCATCATCTACTCGTGGAGGAGACCTTCAAGATCTTATCAACGAGATTGTCAATTTTGTAGACAATATTGTATACGAAACACGAGGAACGTTTGATACATCTCGAGAGCCATTACATCCTGATATGCAAGCTGATGCTGAAGATGTCATTGGCACTATGGCAGACTCTCGTGAGCAGTTGTTAATTCTCTGTGATGAGATTTTTGATAACCCTGGAAACAAATCTGTGAAACAGAAGGTGGCGAATTCATCTTACGAGATTGCCAAGGTAAGATCGAATGAACTTGGTGGGCTCAAATATGTTTTGATCAGGCTACTGACATTGTATTTTACTTTTAGCATGCAAAGGAGCTGCTCACTATTTTGGATTAGTTGACCAACTGTTTTGGGATATTGACATTTGTTTTGTTAGAGTTTATACTGCTTCATTTTTTGCAGAATCAATATCCTGTATTATTCCAAGCCTATGTATTTTTGTAGTTTCGGATGTCTACTCGAGCATCCTTTGGAGAATGTCATAATACGTGTATGTATTTATACAACATCCTTTTTGAAAATTACCTACTAATTGGTTAAATGTTGCCTTGTTTAATGAAGTACCATTCACACTACAGCCGTATTCACATAAAATGGAACACTAAATAAGAGTATCAAAATGCATAATAAACAGCCCATTGATGCCAACTTTACTGGTATTCTGATATGCGATCATTATTTTCTTGAACTGAAACACAAACTTGTGCGATATTTTAAATAAAAAAAGGGGGTTGTAGTTGAACAAGCCAAATCCAATTGCTGAATTGTAATGAATGAACCTAGCAATCGTACAATGCATGGCTATGTCAAGGGTGGAAAAACAAACTCGACTATAATCCGATTGTACACATCATATGATGGATGGTGTGTTGATTGAATTAAGAATGTCAATGTGTAGTAGGAAAGCACAGCGGATATTTAGCCATTGATTATTCCGAATAAAGTCAATTACTGCAGCATAATACAAGTATAATGGATTTGAAAAAATTGCTATTGCAGCTGTGATTTTAGAGATGCTTGGCTGAGATAGTTTCAGATTATTTGAAATCAATGTAGTTTGGTTAAATTACCATGAACAATACCCTAAAAGCGAGATTAATATATCATTGGCGACCCTTTAATCACATTTCAAAATAAAGCTATGCAAAGTGATTTGAACATCCCATTTTGGCCATACAAAATACATGTAGACAACAGATAAGTGAGAAAATATGCTTTTATACAATGAACAAGCGCATTTAGAGGGGTGTTGCAAAGCAGCTATTCAAGGAGGGGTTTGACTAGTGGCATTATTATGAATACTATACGATTCAACTATATTCATGTAAACGGAACACTTTTGTAACTGCTTCTATTCGGAATATACAATGTTTGGATATTCGGTGTTTTCCCATTACAAATTGACTGCTTCGATAAACACATCCATTATAATACAATTGCATACGTTCGTGTTCTAGTTCAAGAGAGCAATGATCGCATATCAGGAATGTAGCTGCTGGTTTCATGCCGATCACTACAGAAATACCAGTAAATTTGGCACCAATCTTTCCATAAAATTGGCTGCTTATTATGCATTTGGCACCCCTATTAATGCTTCATTTTCATCACTACGCCCGTAAACTGCCAAGCCATGCAGCAACTGAAATGAGTCGAGTAGATATTTGGGTGCAAACTCGAGTGCACTCCAGTCTATATATTGAATACCGACTAGTTATTCTGAGTTTATAATTAACCAAGCGAATCCATGGCAATTTTCCTTGTGGGGATGTTCATATCGGGAATTTAAAGAGTGTAGTCAGCCCGGGCATTTGTCACTGAAATTGCAATATTCAAGGTGTGTAGCAAAGGGAAGCTATTTATTCATGGGATGGTTGAACCCTGAATGATGGAAATAAATAAGGAAAGCAGATAGTTTGAACAGTTTCTTCATCCAGACCAACACAGTTGCTGTTTCTCTATAATCTCTGTGAATATGGTTACTGCCGCCGATTCGTACATATCAATAGCTACCTTGTCCACATCAGCATCAGCGCCCGTCGCCATATCCATCGCAGAGTTGGAATCTCAATCAATCTTTTATTATGAATCGATATACACTTATCTGGCTCTGTGTTCTCCGTTCATGCAGACACCTGCTTCTCAAAATGAGCAATTAGCAGCGTTGTCTGCACAGCAGTTTTTGGGATTTGCAATGGACATGGTTGATGAATGTACTCGCAGGACAGTCAACAATACCAATGGTTTGTAGTCTGATTTGTACATTGAAATCTTGCCGTCTAGTTTGATGAGCGATCTGAGGGAATTAAACATTACCTTGCACTCTTTGCCAATATATTCACATGATATTATACTCTATTCTGTAGAAAAGTTGAATGGAATGTTTTTAAATCCAATCATCACTTTAGATTCGTTAAGCTATCCATGAATGATATTGCACTTTGCATCCATCATTTGCTAAAGCTTGCGCTATTTTACTTTCTTCCATCTAATCTGCCTTTTGGCGATACTTTACATGAGCCTTTCACTACATGATTACCGTAAATGTCCGTTGAGTACTAAATATCTGTAATCTGTGCATTCGATATAGTTCCTTTTTTGCTGATTCGACCAGATCTGCCACAAACTCGTAACCAAGCTCGGCAAAAACTGGGCACAATGTCACTTGCGGTATTTCAGAATTTTGCCGCAAGCATACTTTTGGAATTGGGTCGTAGATTTCCCAAAGCGGTACAGAATTGCAAAGCGGTGCACCCTTCTATTGAGCCTTCAAGACAAAGCCCACAGCTGTCAATGAAGTTTTACCAATCGCCTACATTGAGCCATGATACTCCGCCCTATAATATCAACACGCATAATCGTACATATGGATCTTGGGAAAGACCAGGCGCTGGCAACTCCAATCGATCACATGAATCGTGGAGAAAATCTGATACAAACAGCTTTGATCTGTTGACAAGTCGTCATTCCGTGATTTTATCAAATCCGGATTCGGCTAGACGAGGTCAATCTCCAGCTGCTTTGGGGTTTGATTGGCAATCTCAAAACCCAACTCCCGTGGTATCACCCACTAGTTCTATGGGAAGTTATCCTGAAAGTCCTATACTTGCTCGTCGTACAGCCACTGTCAATACTCCTTATCGCCAAACCTCATCCAATTACAGACAGCAACTACCTTCTCCCGTATCTGTAGGTATTCATAAAATCTGAACAAGCTTTTTGACATTAGACTGATTTTACTCTTTGATTTTTAAAAATCTTCAATCAGTTGTCTGCCGTGCCAAGTCCTACTTCAGATATGGAATTGGATGCTTATTTGAATAATATTAGCGCACATTTAAAATCAGAGTTTCTGGACGATAGCTCGACTTTTTCGGCTAGACCTAGACGCTCTACCAATTATAGTACATCTCGATCAAGTAGTCAACGCCCAGCATATCACAGGGTAAAGATTTTTTGTCAAATTCAACACATATCTATAAAGTTGCAATGCTGATTTGATGACTCAACTCTGTTCCGTTCAAATATGATATTTTTGAAAATGCATCTTATTTTAAAAATAGCCTCTACACAGTGATGAAGCACCGCGGAAAACCTCCGTTCAAGAGTATGGAGCACCTTCAAATAACATGAACCCCATGAAATCTCCAGCCCTTTCTATCGATGTCCCATCTAAATCGGCTAGACGTAAAGATAGCATTCAATCTGGCTCGACCGTCACAGCAGTCAGGCCAGAAATATTATTAGTAAGTATGCAGACTCATATAGCTGAACTCATGGTTTCTGTAAGGACCTCTGCAATTTCTTCTTGGTTTGCACCACTCCGTTCTATTCTCATTATCTGTCGCGATATCACAGCGGAGGCCGAACACTATTTGACCATGCCGCTTGCCGTGGACACACTCAAACGACTAGAAAATACAACTACAAATGTAGGGACGTGTAGCAAGATGTTGATGAAAATTGCAAAGCAGTTTACCAATACTCCATTGACAACATGCAGTCAAGAATTGTTTGAATCAACCACAAATAACCTTGCCATTGCATTTCGTGCACTTGTATCTGCGTTAAGAATGACTATGAATGGATTAAATCATTTATCTGGTCAATCAGAAAGTAATGCATCTGGGCGTGCAATTAGCCCATTAATCGCCACGTTTGACAGCATGTCAATATCTTTGCCAGCTTCAAACACCAACGTGCTCTCCACAAGTGCACCCACTCGATCATCTCCTTTTCTATCCTATGCACACAAAAACATAAAAGCCTATCCTCACAAGTCGTCACTCTCCAACTCAAGCAATACGTACGAAGACAGTGAGAGTGGCTCTGTACGCTCTACCTCAGGAAGTAAAAATACTTACACCAGTGTTTCGGCCGTTCCACCTAAACCTAGCTTGGTACACACCAACCGCCATCAAATCAAAAGCGCTCGACTTTCTGTTGAAGACGTGACAGATCGCGTTGCTCGAGCTATACAAGATTTGCTCAACACGATCCGAGAAAACGATGCTGACAGCAACACAATCCACAGTCTCATTTTGGTTGTTATTGGTCATACAAACACTTTGGTGCTTCAAACTGAACACATTGGACGAATTGTGGTTGTGTTGGCAGAGGCAATGGGATCGTTACGACAGGCGCTGGTTGGATTATGCATGTCGCTAAGAGGTCTGGGCGAAAAAATTCAATTTGCGCCTTATAATCGTGATTTGAGGCAGCAGATTGCCAACACTGCGTATGATGTGGCCAAGGTAACCTAACTGATTGATACGATCTATACATGCTATGATAATGATCATCTAACTATGTGTTGTATTTTTAGCATGCTAAACTGCTACTTCAAGAATTACAATGAAACGCATAGGCTTGTATAAACCGAAACTGATAAAATAAACTTTATTTTTGATCGAGTAGATTCATGACTGCACATGCAATCCTATTTCATTATCATACTGCAAGCATTGACGCAAATCAAGCAGTCATTATTTACTAGACTATCCCATAACTCACCACAAAAAGTATAATACAAAGAAAATGTTTAGACGTTTAAAGACCTTGGTGGAGATGATCACAGCAAAGACACACTACCCAAAGGGATGCGCATAGTTACCATAACGACAACATCTCAGGTCAAAGCTCTCTAGCATAACAACCATCTAATTCAGAAATGATCTAGAAAAGGGGCTGAAAGCAAAAATACAAGCCAATGAAACAGGTAAAAACATAACAATGCATGTTAGTTCAAGCTCGTTGGCCATATCGTTACTTCCGCACCACACATCTTGATACAAAATCATCTTTAATATCCGCGCAGATATGTCACAAGCAACTCTATGAACAAAGAGTGCTGCCGGCTTATATCGCGCAGGTCAATCACAAGGATTGAGCAACAATAACAATCAAGTCAACTGGATCGGCACACATTAAATCAAAACCACTGCATCTAAATTAAGCTATATTGACTTTATAATTTTGAATACAATTCTACTAGCCCAGAATCTTGAATCCATCAGTAGCAGTAATGGCCGATACTTCATGACTTTGCTCTTCCACTTGATCATCAGTTGCATCATAATTTGCATCTTTGATCTTGCGACCAAACAGACTCGAAAACAATTCAGAAGCCATTTCATCGTGCCAGGTACCTCGAGGTTCAGAGGCCATAAAATTTTGAATTTTCTCATGAACATGGTATCTCACTTTACGACCTTTGGATGCTTTGGTATCAATTGCTTTTTTTCCTCGCTTGTTCTGCATCTGTTTTAGCTGGGCAAACTTGGCACCGAGCATGGCTGGATCGTTGGCGTCAGACATACGAGACTCGATAAGCTCCTTGAGAAGTTGTTGATAGTAGTCACCATCGTCAAAAATCTCGGGATCATAGTTGCTCAAATGCTTGTCCCGCAGTTCTACTTCTGAACTGGTATGAAGAGAAAGATCCTCTGCATCTGGATTTTCTTTTTTGCCAAGAATAGTCAGTGGTGTACGAATCAAGTGAGTGCGTTTCACTAATCGATCACGATCATGTGATATTTGTTGAATTTGCGACACGACGCTCTGCATGGAGTTCAGAAAAGATCAGTTTGAACATATGGTAAAGCACAGATTAAAATAGCAGTGGAAACTCACCTGATCAAGTGCCTTGAACTTCTTGTGCAAATGAATACCACTTGCGGCCTGCACCTTGTTGTTCCACTTGTTGATGGTTTCATCTCTGAAAGTGAGAAACCCATTGTCAAAGGGAGCAAGTACATCGTCCCATATGTGTTGGATTGAGTCTTGATCAGAAGACTCTAGAGAAAGGTAGCTACGCTTATGGGATATATCTTTGATGCCATCAATGGTTATAGCAGGATTTCTATCCACTAATTCCTAGTATAGATAGCACCCAAAAGGAAATATATTTAGTCATTTGGAAGAAAAATAAAAAATTCCATTTGAAAATTTAAATTGCTCACTTACTAAACGTAGCGTGGTTAGATCGTCAAGCAACGTTGTTAATTGTGCAGATGTTTCTTTAACTTGCTGTCTGCACTCTGCTGCAGATATTTCTTGTGTTGCAGACTCTAGAAATTGTTCATACATGCTGGCTTGTGGCATTTGATTCGCGAGATCCACTGCTTTTTGGATACGAATACGAATGTCCAATAGACTATCCCATAATCCCTATTAGTGTGTATCATGAAATGGGTTGCAGTCATAAGATTAGAGTTGATAGTTAAACTTGACAAGAAATATCAAAATAAATGGCTAATGTGCTCATCAAAAGCATCTCATTCAACAGATCTGATGGCTTACCAGTTGTGCACGAACATGCTTGCCTTTTTCAACATCTGCTTGAGCAGATTCTGTCATGGCCTTCATCATCTTGCCTTGGTCCTTTTGTAAGCGAGCAAGTGTCGCCATCATTGTCTCTCCACTGTCTTGATCATCAGCATCGCTACTACTATTTCGGTCACTTTCATCTTCAAACCCATCAGTTTGTGATTCAGCAGATTGCTCATCATCGCTACTTATTTCAGTCTCGCCCAATTCACTTTTATCAGAACTATCGTTGCTGTCTTCATTGCTCTCTTCTTGCTCCAAAGCCTTTCTTGTCACTCGCTTTCCAAGGTACTTGGGATCATCCATATCTAAATCTAGTTGATCCCTTAATGAGCTACGAGTCACAGAAGCGTAGTGATTGCGAGCAGCATCGTCTTCACTTTCATTGTTCATGTCAGAAAGGCGTCCCGAGTCCTCAGCCTCAGCAAGGGCATCATTGCCAGTATTTTCCGGATCAAAATCATAGGGTCGTGGATTGGCTAGCTCGGCAATACGCTCTCCAAGCGTCTTCTTTGGCCTTGATCGTTGCTCCACAGGCATGCTAGAATATGATTATTTTCTGTTGGATTTGGTGAAGAATTTTCATGTTTTTACGAATTATTTTTTGCTAGCTGGATAGCGATTGAAATATCCTGGCCACCAAAATATAGGGGTTGTACGCTAAAAAGCAGTTGGCTGGAACTACATAAAGTGCAAGGAATTCAGCAATGCTGTAAAGTATTACTGATGAATGGGCTTAATAAACATAAACCATTCTTGGCCAGATGGTTGCAGACAAAGAAATGCCAAATTTCAACCATTTTTGAATTCACCAATAAAAAATATGCTGTCGCCATTCATATCGGTGCATCAACATCAATGGTCCAGAAATCTGCTGCTACTCAACATCAATTAGAAGAGTATCAGATTTTATATGATAAACATGCTGCACATATTGCCGAGTTGCAATGTTTTCTGGAAGAGAGCATTACTCAGAATAGGACTTCTTTGAGTTTGTCTGCTCACGAACTCGTGCATTTTGCAGAGCTCATTCTCGACAAGGGTGAGCTCATAAATATATGACATGGTCTTGATCAATTTATTTGGATTGGGTTACACTAGTGACTAGACTCAACATACAATCAATTCTTGCAGAATTGTGCAAGCTGCTTTAGTTGAATCCCGCAATCTTGTGTGATTTGGCTCCACATGTCCGTTGGAATTCTATTATCCAAGTTTGATGTCTCGGCATTCAATATCCATTCTCTGGGTTGAAACCTCTAGCATTTACTGCGTCTATAAAAATATCCTAGCATGGCCTAGTCTTGTTTATTCAATTTTGATATTTGCTCCTATATCTCAATCGGTAAACTCATGCTAAAGCTAATGCGTACACTATTTGTAGCCTTACTACTACGGTTCTTCAAAAAACACAAATTTAGTATGGCCAATACACAGGCAGCATTGATAGCACATATTGACTGGCGACTGACACATAATCTATCGCAACTTTGTTTTGAAATGCTTAGTCCTCGCACTGTGGAATATCTTCAGAAAGGATTATTTCAATTTTGGAAAACAGATCTCAAAGGACTGCCGGTGCTACACATCACACCTCGGCATTTTATCCCTTCCAGCGATGGAACAGAGTTGGAAGATTTGCGCTTGTGTGTCATCTTCATTCTTGAGGTCGGACGACGGTGGATTCAAAGCCTCAACCAAAACGATCCCAGCATTGCTCCCGCTAGTGCGTTGTCAGATCTTTCATCACTAAAAGCATCTACGTGTAGCAATGAACCAGTCCCAATATTCTTTCAATGTACAGTCGTAGTCGATCTCTCTGGATTTGGAATGTCCAACATTGTAAGCCTATTGTTATTGCTTTGGTTTTATTTATCGATTGCGTCGATACCAACACTTGACAATATAGGGTTTTGGCTAATTAAACCTAAACCAAAATTAGAATTACGAGCTTTTGCCACTCTTTTTGGAGATTTTTCAAAAGCATTTTCCGCAATTTATCGGACAGGTCTTGGTACTCAATTATGGATGGATTCATGCCGGCATATGGAGCGTGTTGCGAACTGGATTGAGTGCAGATGCAACAGAGAAACTCCGATTTATATCGACACCCGAACTGATTGATTATATTCCACCTGAATGCATACCCATATGTAAGCTGTATCGTGTTTAATTTTGGCTATCTAGCTAGATATTCAGATTATTCTGGCCATATGTTAGTGTATCTTTACAAGTTTGAATACTAAACTCCAATCACATTTATTTTCAATTTGCAGCGGTTGGCGGATTGGATTGTGCTTTACCATTGTCTCCTTACATATGTCCAATCATTACTTCTTTTGGATCGTCTGTTCCACCTATACAGCAAACACGAGCACATGAATGTATGATGGATCGTATGGCTTGCAAAGACGAAGAGATTGATGATTTTGATTTTGAAACACAGAGAGCGGGCATGCTTCAATCCCCAATGCCTGCTTCTTTCATGTCACCTGTTTCTACAGTCCATGAAACCTGGTTTGATGCACAAAGTGCATTTTCCTTGTCATCTTCTTCAGCGTATGGCACAGACATGTCAGAGCCACACCATTCACGAACCCCGACGTTTCCTCCTATATCAGTGAGATCTGCTGCAGATCTACAATTGCTATTGCGGGTTCAGGAATACCGCTCTGGATCTGGGTTGCCACGGACACCAAGTTCACGATCGCTCACCTCTCTGACCAATTTTAAACTCTCAGCTACGCCTGACGCATCGATTAATCGTTCAAATCCTTATTTTGACCATTTATCACGCCCATCTACTCCTATTCAGCTGTCAGACACTACCTCACAAGAACGACACTTTCGACCAATTACTAGATCAAGCACAACTCTGTTGAAACACAATTCACAAACCACAACTACATCTTCCAGTACTTTACCTTCCCAAAGTACTAGTTGGATCCCCTATTTATATACCCGTATTTTTGGTCATCGCCCTCGTACTCATTTCTTTGCAAGAAAGCCTCGGTTTCAAAACGCTATTGCTCCAAAATCTATGGTTCTTTCACCTTCAACTTCCCAATCCAGTCTTACGTCATCTTTTGAACCAGAGTCGGAGCATCCTTCTTCTCCACCTCCTGCTGGAATAGTTTCATGGTTGCACAAAATTGTTAAACCGCCTTGGAGAGTTATTTTTGTAATTATTATATCTGCGTTGATTGGACGGCGACTTTGGGCTGCACATGCTCGTTCATAAAACTTGTATTTGCTTGATATAATGGGTTTATTCTGAAATGAAACACAGTAGATCACAAAGTATTATTTTCAGTACTACTATATCAACATAACACGGTATATACTTGTTTGTGTCCAGGGATTATGTTTATCCATGACAACCAAATGGCGATAGGCTGGATTATTGATGGAATTGGGTGGTGCAGAAGGCTCAAAACATACAGCAGAAAATCGTCCATACTGAGCATTGCTTGGCTGGCTGGATTTTTTTGCAGAAAGTGATCCATCTAACCAATTCGAGGTATAGACTTGAATGCCTAGTGCATCGGTATACATCTCCAACGCGATTCCAGATGCATGAGAGGCCAGCCGCATTACAGGCGGACCTAGGTCGCAATGTTTCAATTTTGAATCCAACTCATCATCGGATTTTGTTTTGGTAGAATGGGATTTCAAATAAAAGTGATCCACACCGCCAAATCGCACAATACATTCCAATCCATTTGCAATAGTCTGTGGATGTGTGATTGGTAAAAAGTAATCGGGTTTTGTATGGATCTGGGCAAACCCAATATCTCGATCAGCAAAATCCGTGCAGTCCAACACTTTTCCTGTAGGAATTTGAGTATCGTCTAGTTCAAGAACACCTTTTACGCCAGCCATGTCAATTGTGTGATCCAGTACAGTTGGGTTTACCATCCCGTCGAGATTAAAGTATGGATGCGTGGTAAGATTCACATATGTCTGTAAACTGTCGGGCTGATCTGTATCCATTATTGCCTCGATTTGAACTACTAGATCCGTAGCCTGTAAGGTATATGTGATGGTAATATTCAGTGAGCCTGGATAGTTTTGATCATTGTTTTGAGATTTAAAAGTGAACGAGATGGATGGTGGATGATGGGAAAGAATGGATCCTTTCCACATGCATTTGTCAAATCCATTGATTCCACCGTGAAGATGGTTTGGTCCGTTGTTATTATCCAGCAAGTAGTCCTGATCATTCAGATGAAATTTGCCAAAAGCAGTTCTTTAGATATCCCAAAACAAGATAAACCAGTCATAGTAGGCTTGATGAGTGAATAAATCAAACTTTTATAAGCTAGTATTTGTAGATACAACACACCTATTGCATGCACGTCCAATAATGCAGCCAAAATAGGGATTCTGAGCATGTCCGACTCGCATGTATTCAAAAGGATGGTCAAATCCCAATACAATATCTCTAACTGTGCCATCTGAGGTTGTTACTAAAAAATGAGTTAATGTAGCTCCATACTCAATAAACTGGGCAGACAATGTTTCATCATCATTGAACAGCCTGTACGACTTGATGAGTACATTTCCTTCTGAATGCTGCTGTTCCTCGACTGGCATTTTCTTGAAAGTGTTTAGGTCAATTCCTGACCAGAAATTCACTTTTAAGAACAACCTCGATACTCAATCAACTTGTAATACCAAAACAGCCATTACAGCCGTATCCATGCAAAATAGAGCACTCTTGTATGTATCTTGAAATAGGTAATTATTGGATGTTTGTTGGACATTCTCAACTCTTTAATAAGCACAACGTTCATCATACAATCTCAAATTAAACTATTTTTGAGCCTATCTTTTCTCGTCTGGAATCACCATACATTTCACGATCGTCAAATTTAAAATCAGATATTGGGTTCAACTGTCCTTGAAAAACTCCACTTTGTCGTATTATAAGTCTCGGACACGTTCGCACTCTAGTTCAACAAAACAATCTCGAGAATGCAACTGTTGTTTCCATGCTGATCAAGAAAAATATCATTCCACAAGACTGGCTGTTTATTATGCATTTTGACACTCTTAGTGTTTAATGTGTGAATACAGCTGTATTCAGCGAGCAAATACTTTGATTTGCATACCGTTGATGAAAAAGGTTTTGAATAAAGCAAAACTAGGCAGATACATGCTGCTCAAATTTCATTTTTTCAAGAACTCGATACATGGCGGTATTATATGTCTTGTGTGCATCAATGATGTCCGAGACATCTACGTTTTCAAACATATCTGATGAAATAGGACCAATACCAGCAACCGCATTAATGGACATACGGTTTAAAAAGCCAAGGAACCAGTCATTGGAACTATATGCATTAACAAATCTGCCGGCAACCATGCATCGAATACTCTCCCATGAAGCTACTGGCATTGCCACGGCTGTTCCAGCAATATACACACTATCGACAATTCCAAATAAATCTCCCTTTCCGGTGATAGTGTCGCTGTGTTTGGCCATCTCGACGAGTTCCAAAAGACAATAAATAATTACACGTGCACCCACACCAAACCCAACAAGATTAACACTGCGTTTTCCAGCCATGTAGGATCCAAGAATATCTTGTGCAAGCAGTCTTCCAGCCTGCTCACTTTTTACCAATGCCATGCTCCATGGGTTATCTACCACCCATGCACACTGAAGTAGACCAACTGGCCAAACCACTGCACCTACCAAGCCACCCAAAATCGTAAACTGCATTGCCTGCGTAGCAGTTGTAACAACTGCAGTCTGTGCAAGAAAGTTTTTGGCAGAATTGGTGAGTGATATCAAATGGTGAGTTTCAAATGTCAATGCATTGATGGGAGAAAAGGGAGAGATGATGGTTAGATCGTGCCAAGGTTCAATCGCGTCTTCGGGAGTATTAATCCATCCTGCAATAGCGATCACGTATGAAAGTGGAACTGCACCCGAGAAATCTTCGTCACTGATTTGTGTAAAGTAAAACTCTTGTATATCCTTGAGTCTATTGTTGAGTTTGTATGCTGGTGATGATTTGGTAGTTGGGTCATGCAACATATATATGGGGTTAGTACAAGTATGCCAGATAGTCAAACTGCTTCGGTTGATGAACGCGGATAACATTGTTACCTGCAAGACCACCGCCAGTAACTCCAAATAGAGATCCAACAATAGCAGCGCCAGCAATGGTTCCCATTCCAGCAACAGTGGCAGAAGCTCCAGCCAAACCAACTCCTGTAAATATTGTTCCAAGTCCAGCACCGATCAATGGTGCAGCAAGACCTCCAGTCACACCAACCAGTATACCGCCGGCAACAGTGGCAGCACCGATCCCAGCCCATTTTTTAAACTTTGCAATTCGCTTCGCACTAGCATTTCTCATGGCAGCATCCGAGGTTTCATCCGTTTGTTGATTTGACGGGTGGAATGTTTTAGCACAAAGTATTAATGAAACCTGCCTTTCAGCATCGCTCATATATAGAGCAGCCAATTTTGATATTTCGGTAGATTTGATCGGAGTGAGTGCCAAAGACTCGATCATTCTATAAGAAAGCTGGCGAAGAATTGCTCTTAAACGAGCATCGTAACACAGCTGTTTATCTGATAAAGACTTCAAAGTTGGGTCAGTGTTGGGTACGAATGTAGCAAGCATAAACTGTGCAATCAATGTAGGGATCAGCTGCACAGGGTCGTCAGTAGTTGTCGAAGCATCGTTTGGTGCTGAGAGTTCTGAAGATTTTACCAAAGATGACTCAAGATTCTTGAGAGAGTCCATGTATGCAATTGTACATGGAAGCAACTGAGCAAACAAGATGGATATATCCTGTTCATCATGCATTGGTGGCTTTGTAATAGATGGTTTCATATACAAGTCTATGTCTGAGAGCAAAGAAGATTTCCACATATGCAGAGAAACGATACTTGGATTGCTGGGATGTGAGTCTGTATCCAAAGTAGAACGATCAGTGTTATTTGAAGTAGCAGTAGCATCTTGCAGCTCTCGTTTCATGCAATAGTTGTTGATAGATGCATGCATGATGCGAGCAATAAGAGTTTGAACATCGACTGTCAGTGGAGTAGAAATCCGAGTCGCATCAAGAGAACTGGATGAGTCCTGAGTCAGTCTCTGCGACAACTCAAGCTTTTCAGTCTGAGTTGGGATCGAATCAGACAGCAAATCCATAATATAAATTCTAGTCAAGGCAAGTTTATCGAGTTGAATTCAACGCGACTTTTATCAACTTCAACTCGACCAGACTCTCATCTACTTGCACTTACTATCACTATGGAGCAACTCAACAATTTTGCAAAGATGATTCCTAAGCTGGGTATTACCCGTCTTAAGGATTTGATCAAGAGCATCAGAGCCTGTAAAACTGCTGCAGAAGAGAGGGCTGTCATTGCCAAGGAAAGTGCCAACATCCGCACGGCGTTCAAGGAAGAGAACAACGAAACTCGCTATATCAATGTTGGCAAACTACTATACATTCATATGCTAGGGTATCCTGCCCACTTTGGTCAGATTGAGTGTCTGAAGTTGGGTATGTGCTAAATCTTACTTGAACATGTATGCAGTAGCCATCGAGTTATGAATTGGTGCATCCAGTTACTGTTGTATGATAAACACTATTGTCTTGACTCAACCATCGGCTGAATAAGCACAGACGGCTTCTTGTATTCAAAAGTAAATGTCTGTCTTCATCCAACTATCGCTGAATAAGCACACATGTCTGCTTACATTCAAAAACAAATGTCTGTTTTCACTCATACTCGAACCATTAATTGGCATTACGCTCAGTCATGTCTAGTAGATCTATTTGCATATGGTTTGAACAAGTTTGTGTATATTCCTAAACTTTGTTTTACAGCCGTATTCACGTAAAGTAGAATACCATTCATTCTGCAATAACTGCTTCTTTTGCTTCAGAATAGACAGTAGTTGGATATTCGTTGGGCTTTCCTATTACACATTGATTGATTCAATAGACATCATTCATTGTATGATGCATACACAATCATATTATGGTTTTGAACTGTAATGATTACTTTTTGCTTTTCTGGCATAATCATGCATTGTACGATCACCAAGTTTGAACTCAGATTCATTCATTGCAATCCAGATACTGGATTCGACTCATCAAATTCCTGTATTCTAATCTCAGATACGTTCGCGTTCTAGTTCAAAAGAACAATTTCAGAAACACAACTGTTGTTTCCATGATAATCACCCAATGTTTGATTTGTATACAAGGAGGTTTGACGATTGCATAGGTGTGGGATGTACTGGAGCTGTTATGTAAACAAATGTTTAGTTTTTATACAGAAATGTGCATAAAGGAGAGAGTTCAAAAAACACAATGCTGTCCAGTAAATTGACACTCTTGTGTTTCATTTTACCTGGATATGGCTGTAATATTAAAGTTGAAACCCGCAATCTATTAACTATTCTTGACTGATTTGATATCTCTTTAGTGGCTTCTCCCCGGTTTTCCGATAAACGTCTGGCATATTTGGGTATTATGCTACTGCTTGATGAAAACCAAGAGACGCTGACTTTGGTTACCAACTGCCTTAAAAAGTATGTTTTGAGACTCTGGTTTAAAATAACTGTTTTAGGCTTACATTTATCCTGGTGTTTGCAATAAAAACTCTAGCGACATGAACAATCCAAATATGTTCATTGTTGGTCTTGCCTTGTGCACTCTTGGCAATATCGCATCTCAGGAAATGTCACGGGATTTGTCCAATGAAGTTGAACGTCTGCTGGGCAGCACCAACTCTTATCTACGCAAAAAGGCAGCTCTCTGTGCTCTCCGTATTATTCGCAAAGTCCCAGATCTTATTGAAAACTTTTTAGAACGAACGCAAGCTCTTTTGAGTGAGCGGAGTCATGGTGTACTTCTTACTGGCGTCACTCTTTTGACTGAAATGTGCGTTCTTGCTCCAAGTATTACTCCAGTTGTTCGCGAGGTAATTTGTTTTTATATTATTTAGTATTTGATTCTGAACCATACGTCGTGTGGATTGTACAATTGGCTTATTTGTTGACAATGCATTTGCGATTGCTGTGACAGAGTGTTCCCGTTTTAGTGCGACACATGAAGTCGCTGGTGATGACTGGTTCAAGTCCTGAGCATGACGTGGGTGGAATTTCTGATCCCTTCCTTCAGGTCAAGATTCTTCGTCTTATGCGGGTTCTAGGTGCTGGCAATGCTTCTGCCAGTGAGACAATGAATGATGTTCTTGCTCAAGTCGCCACGACTACAGAAGCGTCCAAGAATGTCGGGAATTCTATTTTGTATGAAACTGTGCTGACGATTATGAATATTGAAAGTGACAACTCGTTGCGTGTTTTAGCAATCAATATTCTGGGTCGTTTTCTTTCAAATCGCGATAACAATATCAAGTATGTATTTAAATTAATAGCTTCACAATCCATATACTTCCTGATTTGAATGTCAGCTTGCTGAGCTGCATCATACGTTCAAGTATTATTGCTATTTCTGATAACTTATACTAATACACTTGTTAATATCCATTGTTTTATTGCAGATATGTTGCGCTAACCACTCTGACCAAGACATCTCAGTCTTCTGGATCAACAGACTCCTCTGCATTACAACGTCACCGATCTACTGTTCTCGAGTGTCTTCGCGATGGCGATATTTCAATTCGTCGTCGTGCTCTCGATCTATCATTTTTTCTCATTAATCCTACCAACATTCGAATTCTCATGCGCGAGCTACTGTCGTTTCTTGAAGTTACTGAAAATGACATCAAATCGTCTGTTGCCTCGCGCATTTGTGACTATGCAGGCCGTCATCGCCCCAACAAGCGATGGGAGATTGACACCGTCACTCGAGTGCTTCGTGTTGTAGGAGCCTTTGTAGATCAAAATGTCGTGAATCACTTTGTCAAACTTGTATCTACTGGCGATACAGCCGTTCATCAGTATGCTGTTCGTAAACTATACAATATCATCAAGAACGAGGGAGAGGGGGCATATATTCAAGAAGGTCTTCTCCAGGCCGCTTTTTGGTCTATTGGTGAGTATGGAGATGTCTTGGTAAGCTCCTCTATTAGTGCTCTTGGCTTTGGTGTTGAAGAAGATGCAGAAAGTTTGGGTGATTCGAAAAAACAAGAGTCTCTTGCTACACCCTCTGAAGGGGAAGTTGTTGAGCTGATTGCATTTATTCTTCGTGGGCCTTATGCTACCGGGTTTGTCAAGGAGTATGCTATTACATGTCTTGTAAAGCTGTGTGTGCGTTTTAATGATCAAGCGGTTGTCGAGTAAGTTTATTCTACCTGTCTAGACTTTATTGTTTTGAATTTCATTGTGCCAGATGTTTAATATATTTCGATTTAACAACTTGCACTGGTATCAACAGGAACATCAAAAATTTGATTGACAAGTACAGGACTAATATTGATGTTGAGATTCAACAGCGATCAGTCGAATACAGTCAGATTCTGGCACTTGACAAAGATACACGACTTGCTCTGTTGGAGCATATGCCTGTTTTAGAAAGTGCCGTTGCTGAAGAAGCACTCAAAGGCACTGGCACTGCTCCTGGTGTATCTACACCTACAACTCCATCTTCCAACACTGCTGATCTTCTTGGGAACGATCTGTCCGGTCTTGCCATAGGTGACAATGCTACAGTAAAGAACGATGTTTATGATCTAGTATTTGGCGATGCATCTGCTGGTCGAGGCGTTGCTGGTGGCCAAGTTTCCAAAAATGAAAACATCATGGATTTGCTTGGTGGAATTGGGTTTGGCTCAACACCCACCAACCCAATGGCTGGAGCTACCATGGGATCGTTATCTACAAAAAACACTCATACAAATCTTTTAGAAGATCTTTTAGGAGGAAACACTGTCACACCTGCTGCCATGTCTAGTAGCCATATGGAAAATTTGTTTGGCAGTAGTAGTGTATCAGTACCTGCTACATCTTTGGCGTCACGAGTGTACTCGTGCTATGAGAAGCACGGTTTGAAGATTACTTTTACACCTACCAAGGAATCTGCCGTATCTACCAATATTATAGCACATTTTGTAAACACTAGTATATCTGATACTATTTCAAATATCTCTTTTCAAGTAGCAGTTCCAAAAGTACGAGTTTTTTATTTATTAGCTTTGAAATAGTTTGCTTTGGATTCGATCTATTCAAATGAAGAGTTTGACTAACACAATTTATTCCTCAACTCTAGAGTTTGCGTCTGGTAATGCAGCCTCCATCTAGTACTCAGGTCGAACCTGGTCAGACTGCCATGCAAAATGTTCATCTAGAAAACCCAACAAAGGTGCGTCATTTAGTGAATAGTGGTGGATGCGATTGAAGATTGGCATTGAGACTGATTTGAACCTTTGTGCCATTTGATTGCAATATTTTAGACTCCCATTCGTCTTCGAATTAAAATTTCATTCGTTGCTGGTGGACAACCGATTGATGAAATTGTCGAATTTTCATCGTTTGACTCGTCATTATGGACTTGAGCAGCATAAACAGTCGCTGTCAAAACTGCCATGTTTTCTTTAAACGTATTGATTAAGATTTTTTATCTTTAATCTACTAAAAACTTTGCCTTGTCGCTACGTCATTACTTATAAGGTACAAGTTGTTGCATTTTGCCGAGGTTTTAGGATTACTTTTTACAAGATGCAATTTAGGCTTTTAGTCTTTTTCAAATAAATACAACTTTCAATTATTTAACCCACCAAAGTTGCGTTATGGTTATTGTTTAACAAGCACACTCATCGGATTTTTCTGGGTTTCGCACATGGTTTACTAAAATATTACTAACCAATCGCAAGTATATGTGAATGTTGCTAGAACTACAGTACTGCCCCATGCTTTATTTTACAGCCATATTCGTGTAAATGAGACACTGGATAAGGGTGTCTAATAAACGGACAGTGTAGTATTTGATTGGTGTCAATCTGACTGATCCCTTTAGACTCCCTAACCAGGTTTACTGTCTTGTGCTCATTCCTGTACAAAAATGCTGAGCAAATATTTACATTCCACATTTTTTCAACATTCAACATTCATTTCCTTTAAACCAGCCATTTCAAGATAAATACACAAGTGTCTTATTTGACGTGAATATGGCTGTAATATTCCAAATGGTTGGTAATTTCTAGCGTTTCAAATATCATTCACTAAAATTTTATTCATGCATGATCTTTATATCCAGATAGTTGGATGCAGGCACTGCTGATAAACCCACAACCACTTTAATATATAGTGCAGTTGACAAGTTTAACATGCTTTAAAAACACGAATATCTAGTACTAAATCATGGTTTATTCACCAATCGAAATTTCAAGTTGGTCATATTTACACAAATCAACTATTTGACAATGATTTAGTTTTTATTTGCATATCATATTGGGCCAATTATTATTGTATGGTATGTTTGTCAAATCAATACATTATATTAGTATGTCAAGTTAACAGGGACTGCCTCGAAATATACAAATACTATCTAAAGTCATGTATGTGACTGGATGTAATCAGTGAATTGTATACACTGCACTATTGTTTGAATAAATATGGATATACCTTGGCTATTCATTTGATAGGTTATTCTGATTTTTCGCTCTACTCATCTTTTATTTATCATGGTTGGTCGATTCAATGCAAAGATGAGCTACTATCAGTTATTTTGGGCATGGCCAAAGATGAAATGGTTCACACTACCACTTTTAGACTATTCTGTAGCACGAATGCATACGACTATCATTTGATGTGAATATCTAATGGATTCCTACACTATTTGGAAACTCGAAGCTTATTGTGTCACATAAATTGTAAATTATTATACGCCCATTCTTGCATAAAACCACATAACCTTCAACAACCATGCCAAACCAACAACTACCACCAGAGACTGTTATTGATGTGCAGCCTCCTCCATATTCTCCCTATGATGTAAGTCATTTCCATTATAGCAATTTGATTGTTGTGCTACCCATATATTACATGCCTACATTTTTCTAATGCTTTTGCATGCATGACCTACACTACCATACTATGGGTATAAACATAGTATACAGAAGCTAACCGAGGATGCAATCATCAACTGGGTGAGTCGTACTATCCTCCTATAGCATGGTGCTGGGCCATTTTACTATTTCCGTAAGTGGTAGTTGTGAAACTGGTATTCCAATTCTGTAGCTGCTTTGAGCTTTAAATTAAACCGATTGCTTTCACCTATACATGTGTAGAATTGGAATCCTATGTTGTCTACATATGAAGGTTCGAAAATGTATAAAATGTGGCTTACAAGAAGATGACGAAACCTACACTCAACAACAAAAAGATCGTAGTGGTGATGGAGCATACCGACTTGGATTTGCTATTGGTGCAGTCTCGGAAGCCATCACACATCCGATTATTTAACGATATATTCATTTTATACTTTTTGACATTCTCACCCCTTTATTCATTCAACGACTTGGTGATATGCTGCTGGAGGTTTGCTACCAGGCCGTACTCGTGTAAAACGGAACACCAAGTAGGTGTCCAAGTACATAATAAATAGCCAGTCCCATGACATGATGTCTGAATAGCATTGTGTTTGAACTTGTTGGTTACAAAGTGATTACAAAAATGGTCCAGTTTATGCGAATACAATTGCAATGATTCTCACTGCTCTGTGCACTCGGAAATACTCGGCCTTTCAATAAAAATCAGTTGTTTTTGGGTTTCTTTCGGACATATACTCCAGAATGCTTGGTGGTAAAAATAGAACCACTACTTTTGGAAAGAGCAATACCTTGAGAAGAGCAAATAATACCCAAGCAAGAAGACAACTGGAACTATGGGATGAGCTTCAACAAGAAACACATCATCCTGCTCGCATGGCAACACCATGCGTGGCATTGGATCATCCATCGCAAACTCAGTCCAACAGCTTGCCTCGGCAACTCATACCCAACTCCCATCTGCCATCGACTACAGTCAAAACATCAAAAACTGAGGATATTTCAAAAACAGATGCTGCATCCTCTACTTGTTCGAGCAATGCATCTGCTCAAACGTGTCAATCAGAGTCCATATCCGACCATTCTCTACGGACCAATAAACGCCTGCTTGACCAGTTGCACTCGGATCCTGTAGCTACAGCTCAATCTAAAACAATAATGGATCCCCTTCAAGAAATTTTTCAAAAGTTGGATCTAGCACCAGACAAACTAGATATCAAGCCGCAAACCAATGACGATCTCGAGCTCAACAGCGCATCCAATTCATCATTAAATCATCTACTCAATCTATGCAATCTAGAATGTCCTATTCCAATGACCCATTTTGTTTTTGGGTGAGTTGAATGTTTATTTGGATGACCATAATCGTACCAATGTATAACAATGCTCTAACATGTTTGGCTAGAGGTGAATTGATTGAAAAGATTGGCGAAGCTACATATTCAGACGTGTATTCAATGTGGAGGATGAGCAAATCAAATGAAAAGGAATTGGTAGCAGTAAAGGTGATACCTGTTGGTCAGACAGACTATGGCGATCAGTTGTCCTTGGATGCAGTGGCTCACGAGATTCACATTACTCAAACTATCTCTAAAACACAACGGACAAATCAAACTCTATGCTCGCATCTCAACTTTGTGGATATGGTGCAAGTTAGCGTATGTACTGGGCCATATTCCAAGCAGCTTTTAGATCTCTGGCAGGATTTTGACAGTCAAAAAGGTTCAGAAAACATGTCGCCTAACGAGTATGCTGATAAGCAGCTCTATGTTATCATGATGCTCAAGCACGAAGGCATAGATTTAGAACATACAGCACTTGTCAAAACAGCTGCACATGTAAAAAGCGTTTTACTTCAAGTTTTGCTTACATTAGCTCAAGCAGAGCAACAGATGCAATTTGAGCATCGAGATCTACATTGGGGGAACATTCTTATTAACACAACCTTGCTAAATTCAATCGAGTATTCCCTATCAACACCCTCGATCAACCGTACAATCTCTGTTCCTACAGCAGGAATCAAGATTACAATCATAGATTTTGCATTATCAAGGCTTGAATATGGTAAGCCTATTTGATATTTTATCAGCAAATATCTAGTTCACTCCTGATTGATTTATCCCATTGAGTTTCATACTGAATAGGCAGCGAATTGATGTTTATGGATCTTGAGCGAGATCCAGAGTATTTCACTGGCCCTGGGCCAAAGGAAAAAGGTATATATTTAGATTTTCAATGTCTAAAGTTAAAATGGCAAGTATGCTGACAATGATTTAGATGGAGATCTTCAATTTGATATTTATAGATTAATGCGAGAGGCAGTTGAAAAGAATTGGAAACAGCGGTGCTCCAAAACAAATATTTTTTGGATCCACTACCTCTGTGACAAACTCAAGTGTGTTGCGTTGCCTCGATCAGCAACACAGAAAAAACTAGATCGACTTGGCAAACAGGTTTTGAAATATAATAGTGTTTTGGATATGATCTTGTCAGAAATGACAGACACCAAAAGTATCTTGTTTTTGAATACAAAGAAATGCTCTAGACCACTGTAGGCCGAGGAGAGCCTGCTCTACATCAACTTTATAAACTCAACTTTGTATTCTAAACTTTAGATACGTTTACACCTAATTCAAGAGAACAATTCCAGGAATACAACGGTTGTTTCCATGTTCAACTACTAGGAGACCAGCAAACTAAAGAGTTCATAACACAAGCTTGTTCAATAAATTTGAAGACTGGCTGTTTACTATGGGCTAATATTTTTATTTAGTGTTTCATTTTACACGAATACGCTGCAATTATATGCAAATAAAAAAAATAGTGATTAAAAGTTAACGGAAAGTATATTGGCCAATAGTGTTGCCAGGAGGAAAGTATTCGCAGACGATATTACCGCCAGCTTGAGCACACCCAACCTGTCTGGTAGAAGCCCACACCAATTGGGTGTAGTGGCCATAATTATTAAGGTCTTGTAGACTGATTGGCCCACCGTGATAATATACACGCTCGCTAAAGAATGCCCTGACGGCCACACCGCAAGATTGTCCATGACTAGACCGATAAAGACTCTCGCCAAATCCACCCACAGCTCCCCCTGAGTGCTGGAAAAGACCTGTAGATGCAAGATGATTGGCCCAAGTTTGAGCAGCGTTTGCAGCAGAACGAGACCAGCTTAATGACGGAGCACCAACAACAGCGCGTAATTGATTGTGTGTATTCAAGCAATCAGCTTCAAACCCGCTCATACCACTGTTTCCAGTCGTGTGTAGATTTGAAGAAACTCTTTGAATACGTCTTCTCCTAGGAGATGGACTCTTTCGAACCTGTCTTCTCCTAGGAGATGGACTCTTTCGAACCTGTCTTTTGGGAGATAGCTTCTTTTGAACCTGTCTTTTGGGAGATAGCTTCTTTTGAACCTGTCTTTTGGGAGATAGCTTCTTTTGAACCTGTCTTTTGGGAGATAGTTTCTTTTGAGCCTGTCTTTTGGGAGATAGTTTCTTTTGAACCTGTCTTTTGGGAGATAGCTTCTTTTGAGCCTGTCTTTTGGGAGATAGTTTCTTTTGAACCTGTCTTTTGGGAGATAGTTTCTTTTGAACCTGTCTTTTGGGAGATGGCTTCTTTTGAACCTGTCTTTTGGGAGATGATTTGACAGCTCCCACTGGCTTGGAGAGCGGTTTAGCAACTTTCTTAATGGAACTGTCATTACGTTTGTGAACAAGACCCCTATTGCTGGGTCGTTGAACAGAGATACCGCGACGCTTGCCGATAGCTGACTGATGTGCACTGCCAGACTTTGGGCCCAAACTGCGAGGAGTGGCAAATACAAATGTGGTGGCACACGCAACTGCCATAGAAACAAATACTATTTTGACCATCGTATATGCAAAAGTGATATCTAGGTGGCATGCAGAAAATGGGGCACCTGGCTTATATATTCTGGCACTCGGCTTGCCAATAGCAATAAAATATAGGGCTATTAATCAGCATCAGGGAGGTGGCAGTGCTGTAAAATCTTGGCGATGCTTGTATTAAAGATATAATACATTTATAGTGAATTGCTCGAGGTTGTGTCGATATTGTATATCAATACACCGCATCCTCCCTTAATATAATAAAGCTTTACGCCCTATCAGTAATTAAAACAAAAAAGGGCCACAACTATAAGCGTGCAAATCGAATCGGGTAGCAAGCAGTGTCCCAAATTGACTCGGCATTTTGGGACCACTTTGAAATGGATCTATTCACTGTTGTATTCACGTAAAATGGGGCTTGTATTCATCTTGCAGTCAATGCTTTGGATATACAATGATTGCATAGTCGTTGTTGTTCTACTGCAAATTGACTTGAATGGACACTCAATTCAAAAAAACACAGCGTCCATCATACGACGCATACAATTAGATTAGTTTTGAACTGAGATGATCCACTTTTGGCATAGCCATACATTGTGTGATCACCAGATTTATTCATTGCAATCCAGATATTGGGTTCAGCTGCTTTGATGCTGTCAAACTCATTATTGCTGTATCTTGATCTCATACGCTTGCGTTCTAGTTCAAGAGAACACTCAATCTCATGAAATGATAGGTGCCGATTCAACCCACATTTGCTGGACAAGACTGGTGTATAAACTCATTAGTTTACTGATATCCTGGTGATTGGCATGTATAATTGCATTCTTGAGATTGTTTATTTAATTTATCGAGTATAAAAATCAGTATGCATAAAAATAAGACTATCGTGGAGCACGCTGGCCTGTAATGTTTCCAGGAGGAGAGTATTCACAGACAGTGTTTCCTCCGGCAAGAGCGCATCCAAGCTGGGTGGTGGTAGGCCAAACCAGTTGGGTGTAATGGCCATATTTGCTAAAGTTTCCTTGCCCAATTGGTTCACCATTGTAGTTTTTACGCTCGTCAAAAAACACTTGAATGGCTTGACTGCAAGGATATACGCCACGACTAGACCAATACAAATTCTCACCAAATTTACCAACAGCTCCCTTTGAATGTTCAAAAAGACCTGTAGATGCAAGATGATTGGCCCACGTTCGAGCAGCTTGTTCTGCTGCTGCAGACCAACTAAGTGGATTGACGCCAACAATGGCACGGAATCGATTGTGTGTATTCAAGCAATCTTGTTGGAATTCTCCCAAATTACCACCACCTGTTGTTGGCTGAGGAGCAGGTGGTTGGACAGATGTTGGAGCAGGTTGTGGCAGTGGATTGGTGGTAGGCCTGCGTGTAACAGATGGCTTGACGGTGGTTGTAGTGCTTCTCGATCTACGCTTTCTCCTGGTAGTACGTTTGCGGGTTTCTCGAGGGTGATTCGAGTTTTTAGAATCGCATGGCTCAACTGATGTACCAGTTGCACCAGCTGTAGCAGCTGTGCAAGATGAGGAAACTACTAAAAGAAAAGCAGCAATAACGAAATTGACCATTGTAGATACAAGTGTTTAGATGATGGATATACCTAAACTATATACTGGCAGCTATTCTTTTTATACTATGCCAATTGGCAATGATTCAATTACATCTCAGCCAATAATGATGCATAATACTATTATGCTACGCATATATCAGCGGAGTTTAAACCATCATCGCGTTTTTACATCAGTTTGGAAAACCATGAGTCTAAATTAGACTTTACTGGCTGATAATATACTACCATGTTGATTACTCAGCAAAGTCATATGCTCAACATTAATCGCTCTGACGTCGTATGCCGCTATGACCAATACATGCTCTTTTTCGACTCTTGAAACACGTGCCATAACCAGGTGAGTAACTAGGTCCGTTTTTCAAAGCCAATGGCATTCAGTCATTATGTGGGAAACCTTTTAGATGAATATTTAAAGTTCACGAACATAAATCACTGGCCAAGCCATTGATGGGTCATTATCAGCACGTCACGAAGCCACAAGCATTAGACTTTATTAAACCGAATCCCAGCCACCACCCAAAAGACTATCTACCTCACAGTTCAGTCATTATCTTTTTTATTGATAATTCAATGAGATGATACTAGAAACCACAAATATTTTTCAATATTTCTATTCAATAGCTGTAAAAATCAGTATGCACAAAAATAAGACTATCGTGGAGCACGCTTGCCTGTAATGTTTCCAGGAGGAAAATATTCACAGACAGTGTTTCCTCCGGCAAGAGCACATCCAAGTTGGGTGGTGTCGGGCCAAACCAGTTGGGTGTAATGACCATAGGATTCAAAATTTCCTTGCCCAATTGGTTCACCATTGTAGTCTTTACGCTCGTCAAAAAACGCTTGAATGGCTAGACTGCAAGGATATACGCCGCGACTAGACCAAAACAGATTCTCACCAAATTTACCAACAGCTCCCTTTGAGTGCTGAAAAAGACCTGTAGATGCAAGATGACTGGCCCAAGTTTGAGCAGCTTGTTCTGCAGCTATAGACCAGCTAAGTGGATTGACGCCAACAATGGCACGGAATCGATTGTGCGTATTCAAGCAATCTTGCTGAAACTCATTCAAACCAGTATTTCCGCTTTTGCGAGGTGTACCTTGAGGAATAGATTGGGTAGGCTGAGGAGCAGGTTGAGGAGCAGGCTGAGGAGCAGGTTTTGGAACAGATTTTGGAGCAGGCTGAGGAACGGATTTTGGAGCAGATTTTGGAGTAGGAGGTTGAGGAGCAGGTTGAGGAGCAGATTTTGGAGTAGGCTGGGATTTCACACCACTCTTGATTTTATTTTTAGCTGCAGGTGGATCTGATTTTCTGCGCTTGCATCTTCTTATTTTTCTCTTGTAAAGACTATGGCTGATACCAGTAGAGCCGTCTGCCCCTGCAATTTCCATAGATGATCCTGCAGCTATAGGTTTAGAGGTGACACACGACAGTGTAGAAAGTATCAGCATAGTTATGCATGTAGTAAGTGAAACCATCTTTTAGTAATTATACAATGCAAAATTTGGATGTATAGGATAGGCTATGTAACGGATTTAAAGTGCTGCTTTACAAAGGGGCTCTGGTTGAAAAGGACAGACCAAGACATGTTTTATATAACGAATATTGATGTGGCTGCATTGTTGTTTGTCAAATAGTCTAAACGGGTGTAGCAGCGATGTGTGAATCAACATGAACCCGTGTGCCACTAGTCTAGAATTGTTTTAAACTTCAAGTGCCACATGCCAAAAACTAGCCGTTTAGAACGAATTGGCCAAAATAGCAGTGGGGGCGTTGCTGAGCGGCAAGATTACAAAAGACTGACCATCACCACCACTGACAAGATAGTGGAATGGCCACGAGCAATGATTAGAATTCTGATTGCTTCAAGCATGTCATCAATCTAAAGCCACTTTATTTAGGTTTAACAAATATTGTTTTTGCTATATTTTTGTGTATGCAGTTATACCAGCTCTAGTTTCATGTGGGCTGGAATGAGTCTACAAATGTCCAAACTATTTGACTGTCAACTATTTAGATAAGAGCATGATGTCTATTGCAAACCATCTGCATGACAATGCATCAGGATCCTTCTAACCATTACACTGCCACCATGCCTCGGTAACTTACCGATTGGTCTAATCTGTTCAATCATGCAAACTGTCAGGGCCGTTGCAAATTACTATGATGGGTCCATAAAGTACTGGAGCCTTTTGGTGTTTGCATAAATGATCATCAATACCCTATTGCAACTGTGTTCATGTAAAATAGAACACCATTTTGCCCCAGAATAGACAGTGGCCAAACATTCGGTAGGTCTTTCTATTAGAAATCGGCTTCAATACAATCTCAATTCAACAAGCACAATGCCCATCATACGGTGCACACAGACTATAATTTTGAATTGAGATTGTCTCTTTTTCCACTTTTGGCATAGCCGTACATTGTACGATCATCAAATTCATCAAGTTCATCCATTGCAAACCAGACATTGGCTTATATAACACAATTGTCCAATAAATTTGATGGAAGTTGCTGTTTCATGAAACCGACTTTATTATATACTTTGGTATCCTTACGAGTGTTCAATTTTACATGAATACGGCTGTAAATGAAGCATGTAGGACAAGTATAATTCAAATGATATTCCATGTTTAAAGATATAGAAACAAGACTGGAAAAGAAGATGTGCCAGCCTACTTAAGCTTACATCTCGTGCTACCTTTGACCATGCGTGAGTATTAAAAACTATGTGGTGCACACTGGCCAAGAATATTGCCTTGAGGCCAGTATTCAAACACTATTGTATGTTTTTGCTTTGACTTGTCCGTGGCAATAGCGCAACCAACATGTGTCGTCGTAGGCCACATGAGTTGAGTGTAATGGCCAATGGCATGACAGTTGTTGTTGCTGATGGGCTCGCCATGATACAGCTTTTTTTCGGCGTAAAAGGCTTCCATAGCGTCACGACAAATGGCTTTGTTATTTGTTGTCCAGTATAGATTTTCGCCATATTTCCCAACCTTGCCATGCGAATGCTCAAACCTATTGGTCGAGGCAAGATGGTTGGCCCAAGTTTGGGATGCAGCAGCGAGAGTGTCGGACCATTTGAGTGGGGGAAGACCAGCAAGTGCTCTATAATGATTGTGCCGAAACATACACTCTTCTGCAAATTCATGTGGAGGAATGTCTGTAGAGGGAGGCTTTTCAACTGAAAGCGGTTTAGATGCAACCGATTTGTAATATGTAGTAGTGGTTGTGGTTGTAGATGATGGCTTTGGTAAAAGAGTCGCTGACGGAGTTTGTAGTGACAAAGGAAGTTGCTTTTGCTCTACTTTGACAACAGTAGTAGTGACTGGCTTGCCATTAATGATCGTTGTTGTCTTGGTTGTTGTGGTTGTTGTTACCATTCTTCCAGATGTTGCCAAGGAGCTGACAGAAGAGTCTGTCTTTTTTCGGCTGGAAAATAATCCCATGTTATATGCAGCGATAGGTACGGGTAGCGGACAAGTATTGATATGCTCGACAGGCTAGGTGAGTTTAGCAATCGAGTGGTATAATAACGCAATAGCGAATGAACAGCAATGAACTAGAAATGCATAGTTTATCATAACAGTCAAGGGAGGCACACTGGACTAACCATCTCGCATTTACAGCCATATTCATGCAAATGGAACACTTGTTTATCTTGGAATAGGCAATGATTAGATGTCTGTTGCGCTTTCTATTGGGCATTCACAATTCTTGAATAAGCACATAGTATTAGACTATAGTTTAAATTGAAATTGTCTTCGTTTGGTGTAGCCGTATATTGTATGATCATTGAATTCATCCATTGTAATCTAGCCATTGGTTTAGACGCCACGATATTAACCAGTGAATTTGGTATGAAGCATCATTTGATGATACTAATCGTCTATTATAGGCTTTGATACCCTTATATTTAATGTTCTATTCTGTGAATACGGCTGTAAAAGCCAGCTATCGATAATAGTTCAACGACCAGCAATGATATAATATATAAGATATTGTAACAGGTTTGTATTTCCCAAGAAATAAAAAACAAATGGCATCAGATGGAAAGTGGTAATGGTTTAGAAGAGTTCAAAGTTAAAAGGCATTGCGCTATCAAACAATGGAATCCCAAGTCGCAGAAACCGCCAAGTTTAAGGACGGTAAGTTGGAGCAGTTTGACCAACATAGTTTCCGGGGGGATAGTACTCACAGACAAAATTCCATTCATGACCATCGTTTGCCATGCCACAACCTACAGAGTTAGTGCTGGGCCAGATGAGCTGAGTGTAATGACCATACTTTTCAAACTGGGCGTTGACAAAGATACGCTCGCCAGAGTAGTGTTGGTACTCGTTAAAGAATGTCTCCATAGCATGCTCACAAGTAAGTGTTGCACCAGTCATGCGATCGAGATTCTCACCATAGGTACGCAAACTGGAGTGTTTAAGAGGGTTTCCCATGAGTTCTTGAGCATAACGCTGAGCAATGTTTTGGAGAGTGGTAGACCAACTCAATGGAGGGACACCAACCATGGCACGGTAGTAATTGTGGGCGTCAAGACAGCTTTTTTCGACAGCACCAATACCGGTGTTTCCTCCTTTACGGGGTTTTGGGCCTGGGGGAGGAGCTGGCTTGGGGGTTGGTGTGGGTCTCTTGGGAACTGGAGATGGCTGCTTTCTAGGAGCTGGTGCGGGACTTTTGGGAGTTGGAGCAGACTTTTTGTGAGCCGAAACCGAACTCTTGAAAGTTGGGACAGGCTTCTTGGAAGCTGGAGTAGGGCTCTTGGGAGTTGTGGTGGACTTCTTTTTGAGAGTAGTTGGTGTCACCTCGCTTCGATCAAAATTATTAATTGATGCTCCAATAGTGGCGGTAGTAGCTGTCTTGGTACAGGAGCGATGAGCACCGTTGCGCTTGTTCAGTCTATGAATCTTACGGCGCCTCTTGTGAGAATTCTTCCTATGATTGATATGTTTACCACCTTCAATGTGAGATCGCTTGACTTTAGACTGCTGAAGCTTGCCTTGACCAACCATCTCGATCGGCTCAGTGGCCGAGTTGTGCATAGTGGTAGCAGCGACCACAGACATGAAAGAAAGAGTGCCGATAATGGCAGATGGGAAATGCATATTGGTAGACACTGACTCAATGGGGTGTACAAGTAAGTGTATATACGGAGTAGTTCACAACTATTATACAACAATTGCGGAATCTATGTATGAGGGATAAATGTCGCAAATCTTAACAAGAACTTTGGAGCCCCAAGTCTTTATAGCGTCTCTTTATGAAAAACGGTAAAACTGCGGGTTCAATAACTTTACGAGGCGGCAGTGCAGCTTGTATTCTAAGTTGACAGCAGCCACCATAACTTGAGCCTGTAATTATAGGCGTAAAGCACACCAAGTCTGAACTCGGGACTAATTTAATCATGCAGTGAAAACATGAAACTAATGGGGCATTAAATTATTCATTTGAACAGGGTTGCGAGAAAACCATTAGGCAAAAAACAATACTTGTTGGCCTAATACCCTTGGTTTAAACTTGCTACTGAATTTTGTTTATTCACTCAACATATGTTCATATGCTGGCTTGAAAATAAAGTACTTGGAAGGCCAAAAAAACACTGCTTACTGCACCATAGGCCTACTTTGAGATACAAGTCTTGTGCACTCGAGTTGAAGTTGTAGACTTAGGGTACGCTACCCGCGATATTGATGGGACACGTAAACAGTATGTTGGAGGTCGCTAGTCGCGAACAGCATGGCAAGTAAATTCCACATGTCCTCATTCCCAAACCCTTCCTATTTGACTAGAAGGAGGAACAGCGTATCCACGTGAGAATGCTTTATGTTGTAGCCAGTGAAATGATTGTCAATAAACATGCATCAATCTACATTCATGTGAAATGAAACACTTGTATTCATTTTCAGCGACTGTCCATTTTGCTTTGGAATAGACATTGGTTGAATATTCGTTATGCTTTCCTATTAAAAATTGACTTGTACATTTTAAACACATCATCAGACCATGGTTTTAATTCAATACTATCGTTCCCTGCCTGTTTGTTATAGCCATATGTTATGCAGCCACCAAGTCTGAAAACCAACTTGTCCATTATAGTCCAAATATTGAGTCCAATTGCTATCAGTAATATTCTGTACAAACCTATGTGTATCTTGAAACCTTGTATGCATTTGCATCTAGTTCGAAAACCAGATTGCACATCTCGAATAAACTGTTGTTTCTATGACGATTAACCAGGCGTACTTTGACTGTTTGGTTGTAGAAAAGGACAGTCAAAGATTGAACAGGTGTTGGGAATGTGGAATTTATGGACACACAAATGGAAATACTGTCAACTCACCTGGATTGGTTTGCTTAGTCCCAAAGTGTACTATCTTGGTGATGCTGTGCAAATGTTGGTGGATTGTATGTTGATCTGAATGGCAGGAGTATATACCGCTTGTGTTTCTTGTACCGTGGCGATAATCTGATTGTCAACACGGTCAGTTTGCCGAACGATCGCAGTTTACTCGATTCAATACACAACGTCGCACGTTTGATCTTGTTGCAACCAAAACGTTGGTGTTGCATCTATAGTCTGTATATTAACATAAACAGTTGTGCAGTTTTACAAACCAAAGGCTCTTGTTTCTAAAATACTGCCATAGTCTGCTCAATGTCAGTGTTTCCAAAATATGAGTGTGGGTTGACAATCTCATTTTATTTTATTTCTTCATTCCCATTACAACTATTAAAAGAGCATTGATATGTTGCAAATTAAAAGTGAACAAGATAATCGTGCCGAGTCAAGATATATAGATGAGGTCAACTAGGATATACATGAATTAGTATGACATCCATGATCCAACTATATTTCCAGGAGGACTATTGATACGAAAGCAATGGTGTTAGTAAATAAATTCAATACATGGTTCAGAATTGATGAACTTACGAAAAGTTGCAAACAGTCTTGCATCCAACTGCACAGCCAGCGTAGATAGAATTGGGGGATACTATTTGAGTAAAATGGCCGGCAAATGTGAAGACGCTTGAAACGTAGACGGGATTGGTTCTCAGCAGCTTGATCTCATCATACCACATATCCACGGCACCAATACAACTGGGATCTTTGCCAGAATAGAGATTTTGACCACCAAAGTTGTGTCTCCATTCACAATTACTAGCCCAGTCTTGAGCACTGGCGATGAGCGTGTCAGTCATAATTAGGTCGGGACGTTTGTGCAAACGTCGATAATAGTTCATGCGATCGAGACATCGCCGAGAAAAGTCTGCTGCGTTAGAAGGTGGTGGTTTTGGAGCAGGTGGAGAAGGAGAGTTGGTTCTGGAAGGAGTATTGGATGCAGCAGACGACGGCGATGGCTGAAACGCTCTCCTGCATCCATTTCGCTGCGAGGGATCATTGTCTCGCTTCTGAAAAAGTATATCCATAGCAACACTGTTGAGATTAGGTTGGACATGCTGGTGTGCTGACGATACGGTATCAGAACTTTCTTGAGCCAATACTTGAGGAGTAGTCGAGATAAACACAGCCAACACAATATATTGGAATATAAACAACACTGCAACCATGATCCTATTAACGAACTGCCAACGAAACTGATTTAAAAGTAGACACTACTTGCAATCGCTTTAGAAACAATAATATGGGTAAGAAAACTAAGAGCATCAAGTAGGGTAATGTACGGGTAGACTCGACGGCGGGTCAAGCGTCATTTGCCACGCGCAAGCCATCAGTTTGGGTGGTGGCTGAAAATATTGGATTGACACCAACAGGCACTCGGAATGCTATTTTGCTCTGCAGTGCCTATTACAAGATTCACTGATGCCAGACTGGAACCATCACGCAACTACATACCAATCCCTACACTGCCAAACTTAATTGGATGCTTTATACCGCTGGATCCAATGCTGCTGGACAGCTAGGAACTGGATCACTAAATGATGCATCAACACCTACTTTGACATCACATCCAGGCAGTTGCCAGCAACTAGCTGGTGGTGCAAACCATTCTATTCTGTTGGACTCGTTAGGCCAAGTTTTTGTTTGTGGTGATAATGCACATGGACAACTTGGAATATCAGATACAAGTATATCTACCATCGCTACTTTTATACCTGTTCATATCCACACTGCTCACAACGACCCAATCGTCTATATTGCATGTGGTTGGCAAGTCTCCTTTGCTGTATCGCTTCGTGGTGCTGTTTGGGTTGCTGGATGCAATCTATATGGTCAAGCGGGGCTTTCTTTATCTGTAAAACAAACTGATACATGCAACGGATTCATCAACCTCTCTGCCATCCATCCCCAACTACCATCTATCAAGAAAACTGCATGTGGGTTGCGACATACACTTTTTCTTGGCCATGATGGGTCCTTATGGGGATGTGGCTCCAACAGATACGGACAGCTGTTGAATTTAATCGATTCGGACTCTCTAGCGTCTAAAAAGCATCTCATTGTTCAGCCTCGATTACTCAAACTTCAAAACTCGGCAAGAGTACTGGATGTAGCTTGCGGACAAAATCATTCCATTGCTCTGGTCTCTGGTTTAAATGCTGAGTTAGCCATCTATACCTTTGGACAAAACAAGCATGGCCAGTTGGCTGCATCGCCTATATCTGTCCCACACACTCAAGGCAACCCAGATCCCTTTATCCATGTCCCTATTACCATCCAAACTACCATACCCCAAGAGCAATTCATTGCAGTATTTGCTGGATGGTCTACTAGTGGAGTTGTTTGCGAGTCTGGCCATGTTTTTATATGGGGTCGCAACGATCATGGCCAATTGGCAGTCTCCAAAAACCCATCATCGATGCCAAACCAAGTAAATGCTATGGATCTAAACCTGTTTTGTTCAACCACTCCATGTCTGCTTTACTGGTATCCACAAATGATTGTTCGTCTAGATTCCAAAGGACTATATCAGCCGTTGATTATCAAGACAAAGCATTCTAAAACTGGATTGGTTCAGTGTGCTATAGCAGCAGGTTCAGAGCATATTATTGCGATTGCCTTTGACCATCATACGGCCGAAAAATCTAATGAGAATCCAGCGAGAATGCAGTGTATATCATGGGGCTGGAATGAGCATGGGAATTGTGGAATTGGCAATACACTTGATATTCTTGTTCCTACTGTTTTAAATGGCATATCTACTTTAGATGAAAACTGTGTTGTCGGTGCTGGTGCTGGGCATTCACTTATCTGGACTCCACCGTAACTTTTATTGATACTATTCTCCAGCTTAAATATTTACCATTAATTTGAAGATTGAATAGTCTACAATCGCGTTGATTAAAATAAACTTTTCATCTCGCTAGTTTTCCCATTCTTTTCTTTACTATCCTTCAAATAAACATATGGTTCGTGTGGGCTTTTCAAAATCGTTTATTTCAGGTATCAATCGTCCTCGGCATCATCTTCACAGAACTGCCCAGCCCCCTACTCCAAACATTGGCCCGAATGTTGCCAGATGGATTCAGCGATCCCCAGACGACCATCTTAAGCAACTAATCGATTCTGTAAAGTCATCCAATGCTGCATCCGTCAAATAACATCAAGCTGTGCCCGAATTTGTTACTTGTCAGGTTGACAAAAGCCATGCGTCTGCCCCTATGAGTTTGACACAGACAGCAAGAAATGCTTGATTTACAGTTGCATTTACGCAAAATGAAACACTTCTGTATTATCCTCGAATGACTTTCTCTATTTACTTTGAAATAAACAACAATCAAATCCTTTTTGCGTTTTCATTTGGTCTGATGACAGCTGTTTGCTCATTTTGGTGTCAATCTTCTGACACGACTCTGACGTTTCTGCTATAGTCTGTACATTAGCCTAAAACAATCGTACAATTTTACAAACCAAAAAACTCTTGTTTCCAAAATGCCGCAATAGTCTGCTTGATGTTGTCCGAGCGTTTTCAAGATATGACAAAATTGAATTGCTGAAATGTAAATAAATGTTTTATTCTCCATCCCTATCCCTTTATCACCAGCGTAACAAACCAACTTTTTCCACATCTCGAGACCAATTTAGCCATCTCAGCAGATAGCATTAACATCTGTAATGGACGAACTTGGTAGGTGTAGTTTGGTCAGGAAGCAATCCAGTAAGATTGCTTACAGAAAATGCTAGTGCCCTAACCTATAAATAGACAAACTATTGCTTGATCTGCAGGGCACAAGTGTAACACCCCTTGACAACCCCAATTATGCTGCGTCACCAAAAACCTCTGTAGTTGGGGCTCATCTTTCAGATAAAACCAACAGTCGACTTCCTCCAGGACGTGATGAACTCCAATGTGCCGACCGCGTTAATTCTCAAACTGAACAAGGTCGAGTAAGTAGTGGTGGACGGCGTCAACCCCATGCAATGATGCGCCAAAAAGTAGGAGATACAAATATAGTTCCTGTAACTGAGCCTGATTCTAACAGTCATATCCGAAATCATGATGACGGACGACGGCCAACTTCTATGACTGCATCGGTACTACAACACAGCAGGTTTCCATCCACCAACTCTACATCTTCACTGAAAGAATCACCATTATCTGAACGCGTTTCTTCGTTTCGTCCTTCAAGAACTCTATCTTCATCTCTTCTAGACACCCCGCAGCCTGAAACATCTTATTCGACATTGTCTACAGGGCTACTAACCAGCAACGTATCGCTAAATACCGAAATCAGATCACCACTTCTTACTTCAAATATACACAAAGTAGAAAGGGTTTGCTCTGCTTGTGGATCTGCAATCATTCGTGGAGGAGTCATGCTTCAAGGAAAATACTATCATGCTGAACATTTTATATGCTCAGAGACCAGTTGCCGCCGAAATCTTCGTGGGGTTGTATGCTTTGAAAGAGACAATGAGCTGTTTTGCAAACAACACTATCATGAAAAATTTAGCCCTCAGTGTGCATATTGCAAAGAGCCCATTCAAGATGTAAGTGATTTATTTCCTCATTTGATGTTATTGGATTTTTGCTTGAATCATTAAAAAGCAATCGTCTATCATGACACTCTATTATGTAAACCAATATTTTATCTCGAAAGAAATAATTCAAATGATATAAACGTATTTTAACTGATAGAACAGAATCATCGAGGCATTAAACCAGACGTTTCACCGTGCACATTTCTTTTGTTCTCATTGCGGCAAAAACTTTGAAGCAGATGATACATTTCAGGAATATGAAGGCAAAGCATATTGCGAAGATGATTTTATAATGTTGTTTGCCAAAAAATGTGCATTATGCCAAGAGCCTATTCTTGGTGAAATCATCAGTGCACTGACAAGACAATGGCACACACATTGCTTCGTATGTTCTGTAAGTTTTAGAATTCAACTCGCGACAATATTAAATGTTGACCATACCAATATGAATACCATCTAATCACAGTTTTGTCTAAATTAATCTTGTTTAGGAAGAATCGTGCAACATTGTACTTGGTGCGGAAGGATTTTACGATTATGGTGGCAAACCATTCTGTGAGTTTCATTACTATCAAAAAGGATCGAATATCTGTAATGTTTGTACCAAGCCTATTATTGGGAGATGTGTGGTGATTGGAGATCGAAAGTACCATCCTATGCATTTTACGTGTGGATTTTGTCAGACTAATCTTGACGGTCAAGGATATAAGCAGCGTAATGGAAAGCCGTATTGTGGAAATTGCTACATGAAGTTGTTTTGCTAAACTTTGTTTTTACTCGATCTATTCAAAATGTATATTGAATGAATTATTTGATATATTATGCATAAAGTAGCAGTATACAAGGCAATCAGCCTTTTAGATCTACCAAAAACATATCAGTAGTTTTTTCAAAAAAGTATATGCAATCAGTTGTATAAATAGACAAGTTTAAGCTCTATATAATCAAACTAAATAATTGGTGGGTTTAAATTGATATATTTGCATGACCTAAGCGAGAATTGCCACTTTAGTTTTGCGGAAGAGTTGGAATTTTATGGAATCTAGAGAATATGTTTGAAAAATAAACTAAACATTTATGTTAGTCGCACAAGTATGGTTAGACATCAACATTATTATCGTATGTGTTAAAATTGTAAAATGTAGATTGATTTACAGCTTACCATATTTAGTTAAAATAAGCTTTAATGTTGCGTAAAAATATAAGAATGCTCCAAATGACATTGGGATAAGCAAAAATATTGGATCCAAATACATGGACGTTAAAAACAAAGCTAAATATTAAATACAGGTTCATCAAACATTAGATTATATGGTTAATAATACAAGTTGGGCGTTTTAAAGGCATCATGCTTAATGTAGTAATCACTAACCGTTGGTAATTGGAGTATAAACAATAATCCCTGCAAAAAAAGTACCAGCTAAAATTGAAAACCATGTGTTTTTGTTTCTAATAATAAAAACCAAATAGACCAATATTATTATATATTATTGGAGATGATAGAATACCTTGGTACATTTAAACACTTACGAAAACACATTTCTGCGGAAAGGAAGTGTGTAACGTGATTTGCATGCAAACAAATTCCAGATTTGAATGATAAATATCGACAAGTAATAAACACTTTGCACTTGCTTGAGTGCCTCGAATTGCTCTGGTCCAAACTAAGCACGCATCAGTGACGATTATATACAATTTAGCCAAGTACAGTAAAATACAGACTGAATTAGTTGCATGTGCTAAATTCTGTATTAAAATGATTGGTACTTACAAATTCTACTCCACTTTCAAGAATTAGTGATGGACTGTGAGGTTTCCATTGACGATTTCCGTAAATCTGACCTTGACGTGCATCGGCCGAGCTTACACCAAACGAAAACCAAAACACAGCAAAGTAAGTTGTTAATGCACCGGCAAACTCAATCAGTCCAGCCTCTAAATACGAGTACATGAGCACTTCGCTATCAACAAGTCGATCATTGTGCTTGCGAGCCGCAGTCAATTCGCGCCAGTCCTCGTATTGAGCTCTCCAGTACTCGATACTTGTGAAAATGCTTTTTGTTTCTTGTAGATATTTTCCATATCGGTTTTTGAGACGCTTATTTAATACTTTGATTTGCATCTCGAGGTTTGGATCTGCATCTCCCATAACGCCAATTTCGTTGAGTAGCATGGTTGAATCCATCGCATCATTGTATTGCTCAGTTTCTTCCGTGTCACCAATGCGATTTGTTTTTTTCTTTTTAATCTGCTGATCCATACTAACCATATTAATACTGGATTGATAAAGGTTACTTTTGCTGACTGATGAATTGATGTTAAAACTACTAGACGTATATATATCTTGACGACGCTTCATAATATTGTGCATTGCAAAGGCCGATTGTGTGGTTACAGGACATCGTGGCGGCATTGACATAAGCTGAGATATATCTTCCGCCGGCTCCCACGCAAAAGACATGGTCATCATAAGTTCAAACCCAAGATCCACGGCAAGAATCTGTGGAGGTGTCAAAGCCAGCGGAATTGGAACAACTACGTATAAAAGATAAGGAATCACTTCCGGCAAAATGTGTGTAAGAGAGTATCGAATGGCTTTTTTTAGATTAATGAAGATGAGGCGACCTTCTTGAATACCACGCACGGTGCTTGCAAAATTATCATCCAAAAGAATCATTTTGGCACTTTCTTTGCTAATGTCGCAGCCTGTTTTGTTCATGGCAATTCCAAGGTCTGCCTTTTTCAAAGCAGCACTATCATTGACGCCATCTCCTGTCACTGCTACAATGTGACCAATGGATTGCGCACGTTTAACTATATCCAACTTATCCGATGGAAGAGTCCGTGCAAAAATGATTTCATCATAGCTCATGATATTTAACCAATCATCGTCACCTAGATGTCGAATCATTCGGCCAGACACAATAATGGCTTCTTTGCCTGACGGACTTTTAATTGGTAAATTTTCAGGTCCATTAATTTTTTGGAGTGTAGACATGGTAACAAGATTGATTTTACGAGAAATTGCCTAGTGATATTGAGAAATAGACTAAATTAGTAGGACGTATCAAAATAAAAACTGGCACGGTAGCCATGATGTATTTTGGATATGTACCTCGGCTGTTTTTGGATTATCACCAGTAATCATGACTACTTTTATCCCAGCAGTTCGCATGGTAGCAATTGCTTCGGCCACACCATCTTTTGGTGGATCCTCCATACCAATTAAACCAAGAAAAGTGAGCTCCGTCTATTAAAACGCCAAAACGCCAAATCAGCAACCATGCATTCAGTTTCCATTCGCAAAAGCAATATTTGGGAGTAAATAGGCTTACCGTAGGATAGTTTTTTTTCTCGACACTGAATTTCCAGTTATCTGGATACTTGTCTCCATGCAATTGCAACATGGCAATTCCCAATACTCTACTTCCTTTTCGAGTCAAAGTCTCCATTGCTGCAGCATATTTAAGACGCCAAACTTCGTCAATTTTCTGTGCCTTTCCGTCTGCCCAAATTGTCGTGCACGCTTCCCATACTAGCTCTGGTGCTCCTTTCATATGTAGTGTCAACCCACCATGTGAATGCGATTTTCGATGAATTGAAATGTATGTTTTGGTTTCTGATGTGAATGGGATCTCGAGCATTTTGGGATATATTTCTGGCAACTATAATACGTTGTGTAGCATTTTTTAATTCTAGTTAGTTTATTTAAATATCCAACATACAGTTTTATGAATACTAAGCCTTGATTTTCGTGTGCATTCTCCTACCTTGTCAATATTAGCAAGCTTTTCACCAGCAAATCGAAGAAGACCGGTTTCTGTTGCGTCGCCAATAATGGTTCGATCTGCAACTTTTCCCTCTTGGTTTTCAAACCGTGCTCTATATATGCGATGTTCGTCAATAAAGTGGTTGAAAACTATATGAGCACACACTCTGAACTAAAGTGACATGTAGAAAGTATGAGTGATCAACATGGAACATACCGACTGCAGGTCACGCATACATGAAGAATCTGAGCTACACCACTTTCATCAAGACGCATGACACGACTTCCTTTAGGTGCATTTTTTGCACCGCCGGGACCAGCATAAAAAAGCGTCCCATTTGTCCACATATCCATCACAGTCATTTCATTCTTTGTGAGCGTGCCAGTTTTGTCAGTTGCCAGCATGGTAATCCCACCCAGTGTCTCTACTCCGTGCAGGTCTTTGACAAGAACCTTTTGATCAGCCATCCGTCTTCCAGAAATTGCAAGAACCATTGTAACGGTAAGTGGAAGTCCTTGTGGAACCCATGCCAACAGGATACCAATACTGAATGTCGCAGCATAAGTGAAATTTCTGCCACGAAGGAGTGCTACGAAAAAAAAGAGTACTGCAGTAATTCCAGCAAGGATTGAAATGGTTTTACAAAATCGCCTAATTTCAATGGATAGCGGCGATTTTCTTGGTTTATCAAGCTGTGTAAGTCTACTAATTTTTCCAATAATGGAGTGTTTTCCAGTCTGAACAACAAGCGCATATCCTTCGCCTACAGACACAGTTGTTGGTTAAAACACGAATTTAATATTATACTTTTCTACAGCAGAGAATATTTCAGAAAATTGCATCAAATTGGTGCATAAAGCAGTATCAGAGCCAAAATATGATTTTCAGTAGTTTTACATACCAGATACGATTAGATCTGTACTAAATAAAATTTGAGGAGCATCGAGTGGATCTGTGCCTTCAGGACATCCTTCAAGCTTGGGAGTACGGGAAAGTGGCTCACTTTCTCCCGTGAGACTTGATATATCAACTTGCATATCGGTAGAATAAAATAGAATTGCATCAGCAGGTACTTTATCACCACTTTGTAGAATAATGATGTCGCCTGGTACAAGAAGTGTTGATTCAATCATGATTCTTTTGCTGGATCGAATAACACATGTTTGAGCAGGGATCATGAGCTGAGATCCAAATCAACACGAGTTAATGATGAGTATTCTATCTGATGTCAATATATTAAAAGTAAAGCTAAAATAATGCCGTATCACTCTAAAAGAGGTTGCGACATACCTTGAAAGATTCCAAAATAGCAGAGATTTTTTGTAATTCATAAAACTCGATTCCGGCATAAATGAATGCTACTGCAATGAGCGTGCAGCCGATCCAAACCTAGTGTTATAAACGCACCATATAATTTCAAACATCAAGCCCAATATCAGCAAATTTTCCAATCTATACACAAAATTGCTATAATGGTCTTGCATGCAGATGCCAGTCGTTTACACATACACTTTCAAAATTATTTGTTGGATTGATAGCATATAAAACAAGATAAACAGCACCAGAAAAGAATAGTAGAATGTTGAATAAACTGGTCAAGCACTCCATAAATTTGACGTGCAGTGGGACTCGTTTTGGTGAAGTAGACTTATTGGCACCTAGATCGTTGATTCGTAGTGCTGCGTCTTCATTGGTTAGCCCTTCTGATGCACGGGGATTTTTTGCATTTGCCTTTGTTTTGTATTTACTCAGCAACTGTTCAAAACTCAGCAAATGGTCGTTCTGAATAATAGCACGCAAAGCAGTATTTTCAAATCATTAGCTTTTGGCACAGTTTTAAAAAGTAACAGAAATCAAACAGTACCATTTTTGTCAGATCCAGCAGAGCAAAACGGTCATTTAGCATTTGGGTTTCAGGATCAGGTGGAGCGTCAATGTGTACCACAGTATCGCCTTGGTTAGTATGATTTGTTAAAGATGCAAGATTGTCGTTACTAATGGAGGCGGATGCACCATCTTCATCACTCGCATTGTCACTTTTTCCTAGTAATTTGCCTTTGGCGTGTTTATTGAAGGCATCAAATCTACGTTTGCGTGAAGAAGTATTATGAACAGTGTTGTTTGCATTAGCGCTCTTTTTCTTTTCAAACAGCGAAGGTGCAAGCCGACCCTTTTCCTCGATACCAGCACTTGCACCAGCAGCAATGCTATCGGCAGTCAGGCGTGATTGTTGAGTGCGCAAGGCAGCAGCATTGGCTTCATTTTGTTTCTGTGAATAGTCTTGATTGTTGTCACATTCAACTCGCGAAAAAAGTGCATCTATACCAGTTGCTACTGGGCGTCGTGGCTTATCTAAGTTGGATTCAATTAACAAACTCTGGTCTGAATAGTCAACGTTAGGCTCATTTACACCATCCATATCTTGCACAGAATGGTCGTCATTGGCAGTGAGTTTATCGGTAGCGTCGCCATTGTTTTCTGTGTTCATTTCCAAATGCAGATACGATGAAACCACTAAAAACGAGTCAATGCGTGATTATAAGATGAATATGCGGCAATAAACTCGAGTGTACGCAGTTCGGAGAAATAAGCTAGAATTGCTTGTTCAACTGGCTAAAATGTTGGTGCGGTTGAACGAGATAACAAAGCCACTCCTGAGGGTGTGCTTGTTATCTTGTAATGCTTGATTGCAGTAATTACCAACTATAACTACAATGGGACGAATGTTTTATATTCCTGTGCTCGGACGCATGAGTATAGTCGATTACTTGCGTTTGTTTTTTGCCTTTTCTATCCTGGTCATTGAGCATATTTTGCGTTTCATCTTTTCTGTCCTTCCCTTGCACTGGCTGGCAGAATACATACGATGCAAGCTTACTCGACATGCGGCTGAGGATGTTTTAATTGACCGGCCAGAAACTGATATTCATGCAGAGCGTCAATTCATGACATTGGACACTACAGAGGCGTTAGTAACCCACTGGTATAGCATCAACTTAATCTGAACAAGAGTTTAATTGAACTGGAGTTTTTTGTCTTGAAAAATGTCATGCCTTGTTGGTTTCAATTGCTGGAATATTAAACATGGCTTATCATGATGCATATAGCTTATATAAATTTGAATACTATCATTGAATGCATAGGAAACTGCCATTTCAGTCTCATTATGTTACTACCAAGGATGGTTATATTTTGAACTTGCATCGTATCCCTGGATCTCGTGCAAATAACATTCCTAGATCAGCTCAAATGTCTGGCGATCGGCCTTTATCAGAATCAAAGAGCGCTAACGGTACTGCTGCAAACAGTACTACCGCTACTAGTTGGAGCACTACAGATGCCAGTCAACCAGAAGAGCGTGGCTTGGCCAATGTATCACACTTTCCTACAAAACCCGTTGTTCTGTTATGGCACGGATTTCTAATGTGTTCCGAAGTATGGGTATGCTCTCCAGATCCAACCTCCTCGCTGGCTATCACACTTGCAGAGGCTGGGTACGATGTATGGCTGGGAAATACACGCGGCAACAAATATTCCTGCAAGCATACCAGTTTTAAACCAAACGGAGAAAGGTTTTGGGATTTTTCTATGGATCAGCTAGCTCTTTGCGATTTACCTGACTCGATTGAGTATATTCTCCAGGTTACTGGCGTATCATCACTTACATATATTGGATTCTCTCAGGGCACGGCGCAGGGATTTGCTGCATTGTCACTTAGTACAAAGCTAAATAGCCAAATTAATCTATTCATTGCTCTTGCTCCTGCCACAAAACCGCACGGTAAGGATTACGCTTCAAGAATTGATTTTTGATAAAAGCAGCATGGCTGTCAATGCATGGTTTTTATTGTCACTATAAGGTAAGTAGAAACTAAATGTATGGCCCTGACTGTTTTTACAATGTAAACCTATTTAGGACTAGAAAACAAAACAATTGATTCGCTTGTTCACGTATCTCCAGAGTTTATTTACCTGCTATTTGGACACAGAGTGCTACTCTCATCTGCATTGCTTTGGCAAAGCATTCTCTCTCCAGAAACATTTTCCTCAATCATCGATATGGCCTGTCGCTTTTTGTTTGGTTGGAAGGCAAATTATATGGATGCAAAGCATATTGTGTATAGACATCTCTATTCTTATTCGTCTGTCAAAATTGTTGTGCACTGGTTTCAGATTATGAAAACTGGGAGATTTCAGATGTATGATGATCTTCCACCAATGATGCCCAATGGTGTCGAGGGTTATCATATACCACGATTTCCCACGTCGCAGATCCAGACTCCTATCGCCATCATATATGGAGGAAAGGACACGCTTCCGGACATGGACTATATTTTAAAAAATACTCCAATGCCCTCGTATATTCTTAAAATTGAAGGTATCACTTTGAATCAATTGTATTTCTCACAGCCATGTGTTATTAATAACTGGTATAAAATAGAATACGAGCATCTTCAGTTTTTATGGGGCAGTGGTATCTCCAAGGTTATTTTCCCAGCAATTTTAGGGTTATTGCATAATCATACACAAGCTTTTACAGATACGCAGTCGTTTGCAGGTCACTCCTCGTCTGAGTTTCAGTCTACATCTGAATCATTGCTTGATACAGGTGGTGAATTGGAAGGATTTCATTATAAATCAAATTGCAAGCGGCATGACTGTAACTCTGTCAAAGATGCAGACATCCGGTCTGTACCGTGGATCTCACGTCAGGAAATACATCAGCTTTTACAGCTAGGAGAAGAAGATCATTTATCGACAGATTCGACTCAGGTTGTTGGTCGTGGATCTTCGATTTCTGTGCAACAAGTTCTCGATTCTGTATCACAACACAAGCAGCTTTTTCCTTTAGAGCTTGCTAATTTTGTTGATATCAAGTCGAATGGACCTGCAGTGTATTTGGATGGTTTATCAACTCCTCAGTTTCCAGCATGATTGGAGTTGTACCAACTGCTGAACTATGAATAAACTAGTTCTAGTCTACGCCTATTTGTACATTGTTAGATCCGTTTTGACTGTTTTACAAGAGTCTGTCCTGACTGATTGTGATGTTCAATGACTATACTAGACACAGCATGGACTGTCAATGAAGATTAGATATAGAATGAAAGTGGAATTATGGGTGCTGACAAAAATTTGTCATTAGCGCAATTCTACCGACTTTGAACTTGAACATCAAACCAAAACCTGCTGCTAAATCGTGAATTATGAAGCATGGTGTTCGGTTTTGGAAGAAGAAGCTTGGACGCACTCCAGAGCATCGTAAGGACTTGTTGCGTAACATGATGACTGAGCTCATTCATCATGAACGGATCACTACCACTGTTGCAAAGGCTACATTTGTCAAGCACGAACTCGAGGCAGTTGAGTGATTTTTCTTTTCTTTATAAAGCCAAGCCAGACGGGATTGGAGTATATGGAGGCAACCAAGATAAAACTATTGAATATACGAAAGCGTTGTATTCGAGAGAGTGGGAATGTAGTGCTGGCTAATGTGGATAATGATACTAACGTATTCATCGCTGTTTCTTGATGCATGTTGTCATGATCTGATCAAATTGCCGGCTGGTCTGTTTTAATTGTAAAGTTGATCAACAGAGCAAAAAGAGGAACCAGCGAGGACTGGCAGTTTGCTAGAGACTCTCTTCGGGTAAGTTGCTATCAACATAGATTTTTGCGCAGATCACTCTATGGTTGTTGTTGAGTCGAGTGTTTATGCTACTACAGTCATATTCACGTAAAAATGGATCACTTGTATTTATCTACCACTGAAACATGCAATGGTTGAATACCCAATAAGCTTTTCTACTAGAAATTGATTGCACCATTTCTTCAAAACACAGCATCCATCATACGATACTCGTTATAGTTTTGAGCCGAGATGATCCTCATTTGACATAGCCATACAATCTACGACCATTAGATTCATTGTAATTCAGATACTGGGTTTGATTGCTGTCAATACAGCTTTTCATAAACTTTTGTGTCTTAATCTCATACATACGTTTGCTCTCTAATTCAAGAGAATATCTCGAGAATGCAACTGTTGTTTCTACGCTAATCACTCAATGTTGGTTTGCACCAAAGAAGAGTGGGATTTACTAGAACTGTAATGTGAGCACTCGTTCAACTGCTTATATAAAAATAAGCATGAGGAAGACCAGTGAATTTTGCCAAGAAATTCAGAAACAATGGCCAGTAAATTTGATGAAAATCATCATTCCATGATACTCTTGTGTTTCATTTTGCGTGAATACGACTGTAACTGTATCGACCATCAAAGTTGTAAATATCTATGTTTAGCCTGCGTATTTTCAGTTATTAATCGTATTTGACTGTTTGAATATTAATATTTTTGAAAACAATTGATTGGTGAATCTGCTGCTTCGCGGTGATACGGACATGTCAATCTGGCCAATTTTGCGTTACCGGTCTGTTCATAAATCAGTCACAAGAAATTGTTGTTCCAAAATTGATGCAGGTGCTTACTGAGCGATATCGTAACATTCATGGCGGCTATATGCGCATTGTTCGCAATGGTTACAATTCACCTGGCAGTGATCGTGCACCAAAAGCCATTATAGAGCTAGTGAATAACCCTAACGATCTTGTGTATGGATCCGCCAAAGTGTTTGGTGACAAGGTTCTTCAGCAGCTGCATAAGGTTGAGGGAGCCAAATACAGACGCGACACTATCAAACTAGTTGACCCAGTTACCGGCAAGGAGATGAGTGTGTTTAAACTCACGGAGCGCACAGAGATGAGTGGCAGAGAAAAACATAAGCTAACGCTCAAGGAAGTCGGCATTTATAAGCAGTTGATAAAAATGCGTCAGAGTTTGCAATCGTATCCAAAATCTCGCGCAGCTGATATTCGAAATGCCCATCTGATTCCCAGACTAGAGTTTTTTGAACGGCAACATAGATATCAATCGGAGGTGGACGAGGTTCGTAAAAAAAACAGGAACCCAAGTCCTAAATACCTTGACACTATTGGTAAGCATGGGTTTACAGTTACAGACACGTTCAAGGTTGTTCCCAAGGAAGGTGTAGTAGCTCCTGCCGAATTACCTCGTCAAGAACTGCCTGCGGTTGATTCATTTTCATATGCTGAAAAAACTGTGGATATTGGTTCGCCAGTCACAGAAACTGCACTGGGGTCAAATGAAAAGATCGTGTCAGTTGAAAGAGCGGAGACTGCACCATCGACTACTGAAGAAGATCCGTCATTGACACAACGTCTGTTGTCTAGACTTGGATTGGGTCACTTCCACTCTGGCCGATCCAAAAAATAAATCAAGTGTCATTATGTATCAAAAATTCTATGTTTGTATTGTTATTTATAGACTACTCTATCATGTGAAAACATCATATTGAAGGAAGCAAGTTTCATGATACTAGATTTATCACGATTCGTAGTATGAGAGCTGATTCATATCTTGTCAATGATACTCCAATCACAGCTAGCACCAGAGGGAATGAGAATGGATATGGGTGAGAAATTGTCAGCAATCATCACTTTTGGTGATGTTGTTTTGCAAGTATTGGTAGATTGCTTGATGATTTGAAGGAGTTGACATTTTCGCTTATTTCTCCTGTATCGCGGCGATAATCTGATTTGTCAGCACGATCAGTTTGTTCAACTCGCTGTTTTCTTCGATTTGATACAGGACAATGCCACTCATTTGATCCAGCAACGGCTGTTTACTAAGCTTGATGTTGGACTTGTTCCGACAAGATCTTCAGCATTCCATATATACACTCTATGCTAGTCTAAACCAATCGTGCAATTTTACAAACCGAAAGCTCTTGTTTCCAAAAGGCTGTAACAGCTGCTTGTTTGATGATGTTGAGTAGTTCTGACTCATTTCCCAACCAATCACACAACTGTTTGCACGGCTAAATGACATCATGTTTTTCATGAACATGATAGTATACTGAGGGATATTTTTATCAAGAATCAGTGTGCTTGCATAATGATTCAAATTGCGTCAAACATCATCATGACAACAATATTTATAAAGCTTGAGGCTGATCAATAAAGCGCTGCAAATCATGCAAACAATCACCAGATGCGTATTTCCAATTCCAGCGACTAGATTTTTGAATGTTGTATGGGTTGAAGTTGGTCACCACAGATACAGCATTGCATACCAGGTTTTGAATTTTTTTTTTCTGTCGAGTGATATATTAGCCGCAATGCTGTATGAGCTGTAGTTTATATCCGCTCGGTATTTTGTACTATTACCTGGCGTATGGTTTTGGCTGAAGGGAATTGAAGTAGTTGTTATTCCCTTGCCAGATTGCTTTATCCAATCAAATGCATATCAATGGAGAAACTATCAGCTATGCCCTAGAGTCAAGAGGCACACATCCATTGAAGTGATGCCGCGGCAGCATCTAGTTGGGGTTTAAACATTGAGCATATTATAGCTAGCTACATGCTCTTGAAGCAATAGTACTGCAGCTGTAGCAGATAGTCTGCTCTGCAAACAGTCGAGTGGACAACCATGTAAAGCATCAAGAATGAACAGCCATCAGTGTAGCCGAGAAATAACCAAGCATTTATCGCTCGTCCTATTATCGCCAAGCATTTGTTTCGGCAACATTTCCAACTGTTTACTTACTACTGCCGAAGCACAAAAAAATGTCATAATGAGTTGTCTTTTTTACTCGAGATAGGGTCATCGCTTGACTGCTTTTGAATGAAATTCCAGTTTATATTGGTTAAAGTGCGGCCTTTGTGTGAGGGCTTGAATATAGCGCTGCTTTTGAATTCACCTTTCCCTCAGTCTACAATTTTAGTGTATGTTACAAGCTCATCAAGTGCACCCTTTTTCTGTCGGGTCTTGAAAATAGAATGCTCATGATTACTCATTACTCATTTTCCATCATTTTTGTTATTTGAACTCAAGCAGCTCTAGATTCACCACTAGCTCCGCTACGTCCTGGCTCTTACCATATTTTTAGTTCTTTAATTAAGTCCATTTTTATTTTATCCGATTACTGATCTTGTCAATAAAAAACTCAAGGCCAACCTTTTTGCTGGGTTTCCACAGCACCATCATTAGTCTTTCATAGCCGGTCCGTTTTTACTCTATTGGGTCAACTTGGACATGGCTACTCAGAAAAAAGAGCAGTCGCTCGCTGCATTTGTACAGGAGCTGCAGGCTCAAAATCCATCCAAGCCCCGGTCACCGACTTATCCACCATTCCAGCATTCGACATCGCAACAATCACATCAGGCTCTTTATGGACAGCTTCAGAATTGCACACAGGTCATGAATCAGCATCAGGGATATCCTTTTCAGCAGCAACATCAATACCATAATCAATCTACACGCCCCGCTCCATCCCACCATCACTCATATGACCGTCCATATTCTCCACCATTGTCGTTGTGTGTATCATCACGTAGTGAACCAAAGCTGGATTGTGATACAGATGGACACGTTCTGCATGTTCAACACGCCTCGGAACAAAACACCTCACAGCAGTCACTTTTGCATTTGTATGCTGGAAATGGTAATAGTGGTATGCAGGACTTGAAGAACTTGAAAGACCAACACGCACTGTCATTTGAATCGCATAGCATTGCACAACCAATGCCTTCTCAGCCATTAAATTTTAATCCCTCATCTCATGGTTATCATCCATACCAGCACTCTTCTCATCAACGACCAAAGCAACAGCAGATTCAAGACTCATTTGTAGACCTGCACGACTTGAAACAGCACCAAGAGCGCACGCAGCCATCGTATCAGCAATCTGAGCAGCTGAAACGCCCTTTGTCATCTGTAATACCATCTGCTTATGACTCGAATGGTACATCACCCAATACTGTCAAAGCTACACTGACTAAAGCCGAAGATAGATTGGCTCATAAGCGCAGAATGAATGCTGGTGAGATTTGACTTGGTTACATTATTTACTGTATACGCTCAAATATCCTGGTGTTATCTACCTGTCTTGAGCAGTGGTTTTTATGTCAGACTAGAATGTATCTTCTAGTGTTTGTAGATTGAATGAGTGGGATTCACGTCCAATTCACGTCAGACTGAATGACTCAATCCTACAATACTTTGCTTTGGATTTATTGTATTGGTTCAGAACAAAAGGATGAATGCGGTCTGAATGATATTCCATTAATCATTACTTGCATATTCAAATCCACCAGTAAAGTGCTGTCAAATTTTTAATCATTTTTTAATTACATTTATTAGAAGCTGCGCGTCGATGTCGAGAAAGGAAAGCCGATCGCATGAGTACTCTCGAGGCGGAAATAGCAGTATTGGAAAAGGCCAATGCAGAGTTACGTATCAAGGTCACTGTTCTTGAGAAAACTTTTCACGCACGAGAAGCAGACCTACTGAGCCATAATGCTGCTTTAACTGAACAGATTCGCCAGCTTATGCAAAATGCAATAGACCATGCCACCGCTCAAGCAGAGACAGCTTCCAACTCTGACGGGAATGCATCAAAACCTAACCCAATGTCTGCCCCTGATTTTCAGCATCACTAGACAAGATTTTTGTTTATATTCAATATCGACTCCTTTTTGCCATCCTTGTGCTGTTTACCTTTATTATAATACCGTTACTTGAGATCCATAAAGGTTTCATTGCTTTTATACACCATTTCATTACTGCTTTAAAACCCATGCATTGACTTGTCCTGGCCCTGCTCAATTTTTATCTACAATTATTGTATTCTTTGACCCCAAGCTGCCACGTTTCTTGATTTATCCAGATGAGCAATTAGCAACAGAAATATTTTGTATTAATGGATTCAAGCATTCTTTAGGTTTGTTACTTGGCTAGCGCAATAAATTACCCCAATAGATATGGAATGTAAACATCCCGAACAGTTGCTGACTGCGCTGAAGATATTTTGCAAGTTCAATCATGTGTTTGTTCAGGTATCAGATATGTGCGTCGTCATTTCAGAGTTTATCTTATATTGTATCAACACAAAGCCCAATACTCGAGATGGCTTACAAAGTCAAGCATATAGACTGAGTTACTCGAATGGCTTTTTGTAAAAAAGTTTAATCCTGTTTAAAATTCAAGGATAAATGGGATTTGTTGGGCTCCCTGTTAATTAAAGAATAGGACATAATGCAGATTCATTCAAACAGTTTTCTCATGTCAGCGTCGTCCAGTACATCTACGGGAGCAAATCCCTTTGAGTTTTTGATAGTGCGATTAGCTCCCCGCTCCAATAAAAGCTTTACTATTTCCTTGGCTCCGAGAAACGTTGCTGACGTAGTTTACAAGTATGCAAGGTTAGTAAATATGCATGTACACACCCAACTGGTATAGGCTTCAAAGTCACAACACTGTCATATTGTGCCAGTATACAGATCCCTCAAGATTTAGACTAATTTACCGAGATGTAGTGCAGTATTTCCACCCTGTATTTGTCATATCCGGTCAAGATTGCATAATCAAAAATGTCAATAGTTGATATCAAGTTTAAATCTACTCGAGCACTTTGTCCATATTCTACACTTACACCAAATGTATCATCCAGATCATCCTTGAATGACCGTTCAATGATATCGCGTGCAATTGAGTCGTGGCCAAGTAAAATAGCAAACTGGAGGGGAGTGAGTGAGCCTAGATACGCACCAAGAAATTTGTATGCATCAAGTTCGACATCGGCTTCAAAGCGTGCAGACGGATCACGATACTTTTCGGACGAGAGCGACTTTTCTTTCAACAGCATATCTCTAACCTTGTCAGAGTCAGATGCCTTGATTGCTGTTAAAGTGTGGCGTTGGAATGATTTATTAAAGAGTCAGGTTAGCATACATGTATCAAGTAAACATGACGATGGTCATTATAGTCCAAGATTAAGGCTCTCGAATGTTGAAGATGCAAAATGAAGCTATCGAGTCCACCCATTACTTGTTGATTGAATGGCTTTTCGCAGGATGTTTTTCGTTGTCTATCCACTAGCCAAAAGATGCATGGCATCAAAACACGGAATATGCTCCATGGCCAGTCAAAGTGCATTACATGGTGGAAAATGAAGACAAAATGCAAGGAAATAATGGAGCAGCATTGATATATATCGTACCCTTGAATAGGTCCTAGTAAATGTAGATAAAATCGACATATTAGATAATTCATGTTCGACAAAACAGTAATATGAACCAGGGTGTGGTTTTGTTACGCAGCAGATGCTGCCAAGATATGCAACATCCAGGCAGCTTGGATTGATGGGAGAATCCGTGGTGTACAAGTAGAATGCAATGGCATACAACAAGCAAGTTCAAACTGCCACAAGGGGCAGACATTATCTAGAATATTTTCTATCATGCAGAAATGTCTGATTCTCACCTCTGCGGTTGCCATTGTGGAATAATTGGGCTATTAATGGATTAAATGTTCAAGATGAAGATATTTTGAACGCCTAGTCACGAACCAGGTCAAAGCTGGATCATTAACATTGCTTCGTGTTAGGAGAGCGGAATTGACGCTGCATTTGCTGAATGTTCGATCACCCCGTATTCATGTAAAATAAAGCACTAAATAAGAATGCCAACCTACACAAGAGTCTACGCTATCCGGAAACAATTGTGCATTGCTACAAACCAAAAACGTTCCAAAAGGTTGCAACAGCAGCTTGTCTGATGCTATCAAATGGCTTCAAGTATGCAAAACTGGGCTGTTCAATATAAACAAATATTTTGTTTTTGTCCCTTTGTTTTCGACTGTAATTAGTTGTATCCGCAGTCATAGCCCTTCATATCCCAACCGTTAATAAAGTGAGGCTGGAGGGTATAGAACGGTGCGAAGGGATCAACGCAGTCCCTTTGCACCGTCGTTACTGTCGGGCATTTCCAAATCTGACAAAGTATTTTGGGTTAAATCTGCTTAATTTGCTATTTGAATATCCTTTAGCAAACTTGCCAAGACTTTCTACCTACGATCAGCCGAGGATCTGACCATTTTAGTGTAAAAGTACTCTTGATCCCTTTGTTTCTGAAAGCTATCTGTAGTTCTTGTATCTGTGCAGCCTAGATTTAGTTGGTGTAATTTGGTAATCTATATACTAGTACTCATCATTGACTGATGCCCGAGCTCTTCAAGCGACTGCTGGAGCAATCGTTGCTTACACTGCAGCCAGGAACTCCCCGAGCTCAACAACCTAAACAATCGCAACAAGAGCAGAGCCAAACACAACAGCAGGCTTGGCATCCACTTCCGATTCAACCGCCAACATTTGCAGTGGTTCGCTCACTTTTCATTCCTCCTCCAGAATATTTGGCCGTTCCAAGTGCGCAGCCGTATTTACATCGACTAGAAGTGGGTGATCATATCCAATTGCTCGAGGTCAACTCTGCCTGGTATCGAGGTCTATTATATCCTGCATCAAAACCCATCGTTTCTAATTCGAGTTTGGGATCATTGTCTGTCAGTACCGATGCAGAACAGAACAATACCGTCCAATCCACTACAAATTCTAGCACGTTTGTGGGCGTTCGCCCGTGCATTGTGCCGATCGCCTTTGTCACGCTGGTAGGTTCAAACAAGGCAGCTAGTGCTGCATCCTTGACGGACCTTTCCGCTTCAATTGCTACTTCTACTCCACAGAGTGCTCAAACAGCGAATCCATCATCCAATCACGGTACAGAGAATGTGCACACTCAAGAAAGTAACCAAGCTTCTGATGCTGCGCTTGGCGATAGCAACCATAATGCATCGAGCAGCTCAATCGATATAGCCTCCAAAGCACACAATGATCTTACCATTGACACTGCAGTAGTTTTGCATGGTCACCGTGGTGTCTCATTGCCTGCCATCCCTAATCCAGCAGCTGGTACTAAAACTGTTTCTCGACATCATCCACCGCTACTGATTCCTCCACATGACTCGATAGATGGACTTGACGATCCATTTTTGGACGGAGTTGCTTCCACTCTTCGCGAATGGTGCATACATATCAATGGGCTTTTGATGGATGAAAAGTACGACATGTATCCTATCGTATCATCCATTTTCAGAACTGTTGCTCATGCTCGCCAAACACTGCGATCGCGTACTCTCTCTGTTGCAGAAACCATCAGCTGTCGTCGAAAAATCATAGCTCAAATCAACACTGGAAACAAGCTGCTTAATTTGGATACTGTTTTGTATGATGCAACCACTGGTCAGCTCCTATCTGACCAGTGTCTATCTGTAATCGATTTATACACTTGTTTTAGCAACGATTTGCTCAATTCTAAATCTGCAGATGGTGATAAGCAACCAAATGGTGAGAGTAGCACTGGCCATGATAATGAATTAACAATATCTAGCTCTACAAGTCTTTCCATATCTGCCGTGCCTGATGCTGCTGATAATGGTGATTCTAAAGCGGTTTCGCACTGGTTGACAAAATCTAGCAATGGACCACAAGTAAAGGATGATCCTTATTCTATATCACGATTTCACATGTACATGGAGTTTAAATCTTGTGTAGCATCCTATTGTCAGATTGGTGAAATGATCGAGCTTCATTTTTTTATATACGATGCCACCAATAGGCAGATTTTATCAGAAGAATATTCCATTCGTCTCAATTCAAATGGCCAGCCATCCGAGGAGCGTAGCTCACTCGACTTTAGTAACTCTGAAAAGCTTGCAACGCTTTTTACAGATGTCAGTGGAAAAGACATTAGCCACAAACTAATGCTAGTATGTCGTATGGTTCATGTTCGCGTGGCAAGTATCTCAAATAATCAATCTGTGTTTGACAAAGCAATGAAGTCAGGAGCGGCTGTTGCCAATACCGTCCGTGGAAAGTTTAGCTCATCAGCTATTAACGCTAGTTTCTTGAAAGGGTCCAAAGATGCTAATCCACTGAATCCTGAAAACCTTTCTGGCCATCGATACATTCGACGTCAGTTTGGTGCTGCGGCTGTGCCAATCTCCAAGGCATTTGAGCACTTGTCCAACGATACCGTGCATACCAAGGAATGCCATATGAAGATTGTAATTCCAACTTATACAGACTCTGATAGTGTACATTTGGATGATTTGCTTAGCCAACCCGATTTGCTCAGCGCTCCTTCTTTTGCTCAAAGTATTACTGTTTCAATTGCTACATTTAGTAATGATTCGCCTATCTATGCTTGTAGATCTGGCATTCTGACTGATATCGTTCCTTCATGCCGTCTCGGGTACTTTGGAGCAATTTCATGGGCTATTCCTCAAGTATCCCGCATGGATCGTTCATTCAAGCTTTTAGGAGATCGTTCTCGTGCCTTGTCAAGTGACTCCAAGAATACTATTCCAATAGTTGCCAAACGAAACACAATTTTTCTAACTCTTGAAGAAGGTTCGTTTCCCAGTGTGCGTCTCTCTAGTGGTCGAGGAATACAAGTATCAGTCCGAGCTCGCTTGGCCAATGGTGAATGTGTTCGCGGTGCGTTTCTAGCGGGTGCTGGTGAAGAAGCAGTGGATTATTTTGATTCCATTGTTTTTGCCAACAGCATAACTCCCAAGTGGAGCGAAACCATCCGCATTGATTTGGTACCATCGACTTTTAGAAAAGCTCATTTATTCTTGACATTTCGTGTTTGTGCACCTTCTACGGCCGAGATCATTGGCGATAAATTTGCATTTGCATTCATACCGCTTATTAAAAGCCAGTATGCTGTAATTACAGATTCAGTTCATCAACTAACACTGTACAAGTTTGATCGCTTCACGGCTGCTCCATCAATCTACCTTAATTTTCAAGCTGGACCAAATCTTTTTGTGCCTGCTCATATGTTGCTTTCTCCAACAAAATCTATTGCAGAGGCAGCAGATGCCATTTCAAAATTGCCAACTCTCAAAGATACGCTAACAGTTCGAACCTCTCTCTTTTCTACTGTCATGACTCAGGATCCTGCGCTTCTTAATCTGCTAAACTGGCGACAGCATGTCACAGTAACTAATGGAAACATCACTCCAGTGCTTGCCGCTTTTGCTCATGTTGATGACATGGAAGTATACAAGTTTATGCCTGCTATCTTCAAGGAGCTGATGGGATTGTGGGTTGCCACCATGGATCCCAAACTCACGTACTTTCCCTCTGGAAATGCAAGTGCCATTCAACGGCATGTTTTTCAAAAACTTGTGTTTGTACTGACTGTTGCTGCAGATAAGCGATTTGTAAACAACATCGAGTCTTTTGAAGCGTTTGTTCAATCTCATGTTGAAGGAACTCCTGCGTGGGTTGTTATTAGCGAGCAGCTGGAACAGCTTTTACGATCTGGTGCAGACATACAGCTTGGAAAACTACTACGTGCTACGATCAAGGTGATGCATAATGTAACAGCAGTCATTATTTATGCTGCATCCGCCTTGGTTTTGCAGGAGTCTTCGTCTATGCCGGTTACTTCTATTAACCCCATTCACATTAATGGAGTTCCATTTAATCGATATGAACCGACTACCTGTGTAGAGCGTGTTCTTGCATTACACGAGGGTATTCAATATCTAGTATCCCTTGACGAGCCTGATCATGCATTGGCTGCTCAAGTGCTTGCTTTGCAGCACTTTCCCAATTTTCTTATCATGTCATCTCGAGTATTTGATTCTACACAAACTGAAAAGTTGATTGTTTCATTTTTGACATCGATTAATGTGAGCAAACCAAAACTCAAGTCTGGACGCCTAGTGCTGCTACGAACACTGATGACCCTTCCCGAGTTCTCTGCTTACCTTGGCTGTCTTCGAAAGATTACTATAGAAATTTTACTGGATTCAATGACACTCTCTACCACTGAAACACTGCATAAAAATCTGAATTCATCTTCTATTCTTTCTCATGGAAGTGATGGTCGCGTCAGCTCTAACCAATCGTATTCCACGATCGATATGACATTTAATTCAGATGTACTGGACTCCAAAGTAGTGGTTCAAATTACTGGACTACTTGAAGAGATTCTTCATCATATCCAACCACGTGTAAACATGATCAAAACTCGCCAAAGCGAATCCGTTGATCAAGAAGACAATACTGAAGAGTGTTTGGGGCAAATGGTAAAAAAGGATATTGGAAAAACAACATGGGGCAACATTTTCTTTGCCATTTGTTCATTGTTTCTTGCGCTACATAACCAAGTAAAGAAAGTTTGCAATAATGAGGATGCTGTAGGTTTAGCTACAAGTCCATCCAAAGGTAAGACTTGTCACTGCTGTAACATATTGAGATGTTGACTAAAGTTTGTCATTTTTAATTTAGGCCAGGGACTGTCAGCAAATGCGATTTGTCAACAGCGCAAGGAGTTGCAGGATCTTGGCGCGATCATCGTCTCTATGATGAGCATATTTTCTAGCTCCGAAATCCAGAATATTTTAAAGGATCGTACAACAACACTCGGAGTAGTTTCTACTGCTCAGCTGTTGGTCATTATGATACAGGCATTCCAGGTCTTTTTACAACCCGATGTGTTCAACACTAGTTGGCTGACTTTTCATATCACAGTGGTCAAAACCACACTCAAGTTTTTAGACATTATCAAATCTACATTTATTATGCTCCATGCTTATCATAAAAACAGTTTGAGTTTTGGAAGCGGTCGTCAACCTGGAGCTAGTGAGATTACACTGACTGGCGCAGATCAGTTGACAGATGGCGATGGTGTAGATTTCAATAGTACTTCAGATCACAACGACACGAAAACATTTGAAAAGTCAGAGCTTTCAGAATCACTGCAACAACAGGCCTTGCATGCTGAATCATTCAATCTGACGTCTATACTTGAATTAGGTTGGGGCGAATTTTTCCAGGTTTTAATTGATTTGATTGGTGTGCCAATGCTGAATCTGGCCAAAGCGGGTCCGCAACGTGCAAGAATTGTTCAGAAACTGGATGGAGATATTCGGCGAGATGCTGCCATGTTGCTTGTAGATTCCTGGGACTCGTGCAGTAAACTACTTTGTACTGAACAGCGTCTTCAAGCTATGCCTAGCGGGTTTATTGGATCACTCATTGAACTAACTTTGCACGACCATTCTGTCATGCGCAATGCCACTGTAGATGTCTTGTATGGAATTCTCAAGGCAGAGTTTATGGCGGAAGAAAACTTTAAGCGTATTGAAGGTGATTGCTTTGATTATGTCCATACTGCTATTGAAAATGGCGATATTGGAGATATGCGTGCTACCGGCATAGTAAACAATATTTCTCGAAGCAATCTGTTTTCTGAAACCACCACTCCTGACGAAGAATCAAGGAAACCGTATTCCCCGCAGCAGAAGTTGCCATCACAGCAGGTCGATTTGTTTTTTATTACCGCTCTTGAATCACGGCTAGCTCATGAGGATCATCCTACATTTGTTCATTTATCTCGCACCTTTCTCCGAGCCATTAGCAAGTTTGTAAAAATCATTTCGGTTCACAGACAATTACCCTTGAACGAGCTAGATGAACGTATTACAAGCACAATTCGAGTATTGCGATTTTTAAAGAATGCTCGACGCAAGTCCTTGTTTATCAAGTATCTGCATAGTTTATTTGAGATTCATATGAGTGAGGGACATTGGGTCGAGGCAGCGCTAACTCTAAAGCATCATGCTGACTTGCTCAATTGGTTTGAGGATGTTGCTGTTGAGCCTATGCCAGAATATGGATTTACCAGCTGGCAGACCGAATTTGAACGCAAGGAGCAAATTTTAATGCAAACCATCAAGCTGCTTGAACAAGGTCAGGCACTTGAGCGTGCCGTGGAACTATGTAGCTGTCTTGCCGACGAATATCGATACCGTGTGTGGGATTACACTCACTTGTCTAGTATACTACGATTTCAAGCCAACATGTACGACAAGATGATTTCTGAGGAGCGATACTATCCAATGTACTATAGAGTCAGTTTTTACGGTCGCGGATTTCCCCGCCGAGTTTCTGGCAAACAGTACGTTTATCGAGGGGAGCAGTGGGAAAAGCTGTCTGCATTTTGTGAACGCATCCAAACAGAGTATCCCGACTCCAAGATCATTTCCAAAAATGGTCCTGTAGATGACGACATCAAGGACAGCGATGGTCGATACTTGCAAATCACTGCTGTTTCTCCTGTTGCTGATATTCGAGAGTGGGCTACTGCTTCGGATAGAAGTTATGGTGGTGTATTTTCTCAAGAGTGCTCGGGAATGTTTGGCACTATTGGATGGGATTTAGAGGCACGGAGTGTAGCCTCTATGCTTGCTGAAGAAAAGGTGGAATATGATCCAACCACTGCGGGAGATACTGCAGGAGGCTTACCTCTCTGGCTATTTGAACAGGAACTTTTTGGAGATGATCCTGAAGCCAAGGAAACTTTGTTGCGTCAAAGCTGCATACCGCCTCAACTTCGATCTTATTACGAGCATAATGAGGTCTCCATTTTTGCATTTTCTAGACCTATCCGGCGTAAAGATGGTTCTGATCCTGAAAATCATCCTGCACAAGAGTTTCTTGAACTATGGACAGAAAAGACAATTCTACTGTCAGAGGACACGTTCCCTTCAATGAACTATCGCTCTCGTGTATGCCAAGTCATGACATTTGAAATTAGTCCTGTTGAGAATGCAATTGCAACTGTGCGATCCAAGACGAAGCAGCTTTTGGGATTCGAAAAACAGTTTCGTTCTGACAGTGAACTGATTCTATCAGATTCTGCTCGTCGTAGTACTGCCAAAGCAATGGCAAGAGTTTCTTCAAATTCGATCGTGTCGAATCTATCTCGTGGATCACATACGTCTTCTTTGGCTACCCCGTGGACTACTACTGGATTCAATGGATCGGTAAATGGTGCTATTCCTGAAGGCCAAATTTCTGAGGGTGGTCCACCTGCGTCCTCTAGTGCCAATGCATCCGCCTCGAGTCTAAACAACGTAAATCCATTTACAATGGCTTTGAATGGTGCAGTGGATGCACCAGTTAATGGTGGAATTCCCATGTACAAGGCCGCATTCCTTACTCAGCCTTTTCTTGGTGCTTCGTATAACTCGAGCAAGCATCGTGAAATTCTCAATGCTGCAATTTTGGAGCACGTGGAGGTTATTTACAGATGTCTGGCAGTTCATGACCAGGTTGTTCCATTACAAATGCGTCCATTGCATGACGAGATTTTAAAGAGTATGTTTTTATTGTGTTGATATTGTGACTGTAATTGGGTTGGCTTGATATCAAATGATGTAGATCAATAACATAATTGTACTGTGTACTGCAATAGTGTTCAACAAAAACTATGCAGCTGAAATTGCAGAATTGGGACTGAGTGCTGCTCCACGTCTTTCCGTTTCGACCTCACAATATAGTGCAACTCAATCCATTCGCCGAGGACGCACTTCCACCACTAGTCCATATCCAGCAGGAAAACTGGGACCTATTCTGACACGAAACACAGCCGATCGCCAATCTATGCTTCGTAATCTGGCCTTGGGTGGACAACTGAATTCTGCTGGAACTGCATTTGGTGATACCAATGACATTGCATCGCCAGTCTCCTCTGGAACTACAGGACCGCCTTCCAAACTCGGTTATCGTGGAATAAAAAAACAGAGCACGTTGCAGACAAACCTTAAGCAGTCTACGCTATACCACTCTGCATCTTCGACTAATATTTCAACTACACATGCTGCTCATAACCGACGCCCTTCGTTTGGATCACCCGATGCACTTGTGGCAATTAGCGCAAGCAACTACACGCTACCTGCTGGCGCATCGCTTGGAGGAATAACTGCATTGAATGGAAATGGACCATCCACTACAGAGAATCTACATTCCCAATAACAAGTATTTCGTGATGGTCGCAATCTACCATATTCTGGACTCACTGTTTAGGAGATAATGGCATAGCAATCTAGAGGCATTCAAAGCAGGCTCTTGAGCTTGTCTTGATCAATAATTTTTCATTGACCTGTCTTTCTAGCCAAACTCTTGTGATTCTATATTTCTTGATTATTTTTCAATGCATTTACCATTTTCAAGCCCTCATGATTGTTTCAATAAACTTTTACTTGGAAGCTTCGGTTGTAATTGGACTGCACACGTGATTCTTTTTGGGTTTAAGGACAACTTTTTTCAGAATAAAACTGGAACCAAAGCAGCCAAATGCACCTCGAAGGAATCGAGGATACTGGACCGAGTGGTGATGGGGAGAGTATGGAAATCAGCGAGGATTTGCAGCATATCACTCCAGAAACTCGGCATTCATCTGCTGTTGCTGCCATTCAGGATATTGCGGGTGATGAATATATTCCTACTGGCACCAACATCACCACTCATTTACGAGAACTAAAAGCCAAACTTAATACACCATCAAAGTCATCTGTATCTGCATTCAACGAAGATGATTTTATTTCGTTTACGTTTGACGAAGAAGCAGATATTTCAACTGGATTAAATGCTGCTGATGAGATTCTGAGTACTGCTGCTCCAGACCAAAATACTGGTCGTGAAAACCGAAACACTCCTGGACAAGATCATCGACGAGTAAGTGGTGTTGGAGCGTCTGTAAACGACAGTGGTCGTGGGCCGGGTAATTCGACAAGACAGTTTATGAGTGTCGATCCATTGACGCCAGTGCCAGTCCCGCCATGGGTTCCAGACAGACGTCCTTATTCTAACGATACACTCACAATGTAAGATTTTTGATCATGTCAGTATTGATGTCCAGTGCAGATTGGGTCATTCTACTTTAGTTTCACCTGTTTAGCTCTAGCGTGACTGTTGTACTGGTTTTGTGGTGAATATCAGACCAAGATACTCAACTTCCATTCGTGCTGTTTGTTTGGATATGCGTTCTGATCACTATGAATATTTCATTTTTAATTCATTGTTTAGGCTGAACCAGGAAATTGATGATTATGTGGACTATGTCAGGCCAACTGAAGCAGAGCATTCTCTACGAAAACTTACCATTGCTCGTGTACGAAAGATTGTAAAGCAAATCTGGGCCGATGCTGAGGTTCATGTATTTGGAAGTTTCCAAACCAAGTTATATCTTCCTTCAAGGTAATATTTGACTTGATTCATAGTTTATTTGGATTAAATGTGCTTTAAACTAACATTACAGTATTTATGTTGAACCTGTTGTATCCTGCTTTTAAAACGCAGCGATGTAGATATTGTTGTTGTTGGCGACTCGTGTGTTCTTCCAAAGTGCTTGCGGCAACTAGCAAAGGCATTTGAAAAGGCAGATACATTGAGTAGAATGGAGGTTATTGAAAAAACAAAGGTAGATCATTTTCAATCAACTTGCCAAAATCTGAAATTGCTATAAAGTTGAGATACCAGTCATAACATGTATTATTGTTTTAAACTAGGTTCCAATCATCAAAGGTGTAGACAAATTGACACACTTTTCACTAGATATTTCATTCAATATGGTGAATGGGATCAAGAGTGCCAATATAGTCAAACGCTTCATCAATGATCCATACTATGGAGAGGGAATACTGCCACTGATGATGATTTTAAAGCAGTTTTTGGTACAACGACATCTCAACGAAGTGTTTGGCGGTGGGCTTGGTAGCTACGGATTGCTAATCATGGTGTCTTCGTTTCTCATGGTAAATACTTTTATTTTTAATCAGCAATCTTTACTTTGGTACGATTGCTTACCGTGAACTTGATTGCTTTCCATAGATGCACCCCAAACTCCAATCAGGTGAAATCAGAGCGCGACACAATTTGGGTATTCTATTGCTCGAGTTTTTTGAGTTGTATGGGAAGCATATGGATTTCGAACATGTCAGCATTGGTCTTTCGCTAGAAAGCACATGGTATGCTTCCAAATCAAATGATAACTTGCCATCTAGAGGCCCACGGCAAAGTATTTTGACTTTATTGGACCCACAAGATTGCTGTGAGTAAAATTTCATGGTTTTAGCTTGTATAATAGACTAAAACTTGTACTGTTTTGACTAATGTCTTTCCATGTCTTTTGGCTCATTGATTTGCCAACAACAATCAAAATCTACAGCCAATGATGTTGGTCGTGGCTCATACAACTTCATGTCCATTCGGCGCGAGTTTTCACGCGCATTTAACGTTTTACAGGCCATGATTGGTGCAGGCTATGAACAACGATTTAAAAATAATCAAGCAGGGTCTCAAAATCCGAATGAACACCAAAATCAATTACCTCGTCCTAACTTCAACTCTCCAAGTCACGTTCGATTTGAAGCGCTTGATAAACACAATGTGTCAACAGGAACTGGTCGAGAAATGGTCACTATGCTTGGTAGTATCCTCACTATATCCCGCTCTGTTCTAGAGCATCGAGAATTTGTTCAAAAGCGATTTGAAGACTTGCACGAACTTGATTTTGAAATGTGGGAATTATTGAACGAGGAAAACAAAATCACATCGGATCTAGCCATTTCATTAAAACGCAAACGTGGTGGAAAGAACGAAGAGGATGACCCAGAAATTGTTTACGTAGCAGTTTCTTCTAATGACGATGAAGAAGTAGATTCAAAAGAACATCCATCAAAACGAAGTCGAAACGTTTTGCCCTTGCGTGGAAAGCGAACCCAGTATCAAAGTAATACAAATTCTACAAGGCAGTCTTACATGAAAAAAGGTGTGGCCACTGAGCTCTCTAAAAGTCGATCGATAGATTTGGATGCTGACGAAAGCAGTGAAGAGTTGTCGTGGGGTGATATCAAGTATACCGATGAGGAAGAATCGGATGATAGTGACCGTGGTCAAATAGGACGGACACTATCTAGTAAAGGCAGATGGACTGGCCATGGTAAAAACAATCGCAGTCCGTCTGGAAACAGTGCACACCGTGGCAGGGGAAATTATGGAAGTCAAGGAAACAATTCGTTTTCCAGTCGACGAGGAAATCAATCTCATTCGTCCAGTCATATGAATGGTAGATCCCGTAGGGGTCAATCACAGCGCGGATTTCGCGGCGGTAATTCTAGACGGGAGCAAAAAAACTAATCTAAATTCTATACTCATTTTTTAAATAGTTGATACATTTTAAAAGAAAGCATTGCTTGGTGCAGGTTGCCAACGTTATACAGCAGCACTGGTCTAAGCCGTATTCACGTAAAATGAAACACTTTTGTATTTATCTTGCAGTGATTGCTTCAAAATACGCAATGGTTAAATAAGTGTTGCACTTTTTCTATCAGAGATTGATTATTTTAATAGACATTTCAGGCTTTTGTAACTTTATACCTCGTGATATTGCTATTTGTTGAACGGTTGAAAAACCATGTAGTCCATGAGTTATAGCTTTGTCAGTTTAAAGGGCGTAGTGTTGACTAGTAAATTTGTCATTTGCCATTTCATGATTGGCTGTTTATTATACGCCTTGGCATCCTTATCTAGTGCTCCACTTTACTGAACATGATTGTAAATAACAATTAGCAAAAAATACAAAATTCATGGCATTCTGCCACTGATTAATGTTTATATCTTTTTTGAACTAGTCAAATCTTCAATAGAGTCGCTCGATGGTAGCTCAGAAAGTTGTTTAGATACCAGTCTGTAAAATGCACCATCCTTGATGCCCATTAGCTTGTCAAAAGTCCCTACTTCACTGACACGACCGTTGTCAATCATAATAATGCGATCTGCCTTTTGAATAGTAGACAGCCGATGAGCAATAGTAATCACAGTTCTTCCTAAAATGAGTCGATCAATAGCTTCTTGGACTTGAAATTCTGATGCAGCATCCAAAGCCGACGTGGCTTCATCAAGAACCAAAATCAGCGGATCCTTGAGCAATGCTCTTGCAATTGCTATCCGCTGCTTTTGTCCACCCGATATTGCATGACCTCGTTCACCAACAAATGTTTCGTAGCCATCAGGAAACGCTAAAATAAAGTCGTGGGCATTAGCTTGCTTGGCTGCATCAATCACTTCTTCATCTGTCGCGTCCTGGTTTCCATATCGAATGTTTTCTTTGATAGTGGTAGCAAACAAAACCGGCTCCTGCGGAACAAGCGCAATAAGTTTTTCTCTCATCCAATGAGGGTCAAGACTGCGGACATCTACTCCATCGATTTTCACTGATCCGACAGAAGGATCGTAAAACCTCATTAAAAGCTGAGTGATGGTACTTTTGCCACTACCAGAATGACCAACAATAGCAATGTTTTCACTTGAACTAACAGAAAGCGTAAGACCGTCAAAAATCTTTACATCTTGGCGAGTCGGATACGCAAAATGCACATCATTAATGTCGATCTTGCCAGACAGATTATATATTTTTTTGCCATCTAAATTATAAATACAAGAGTTGGCTGATTAAATACTATAGGTCTTATTTGCATGTAACACAATACTGGATACATACCCGTGGCTTCAATTGTTGATCTGCTTTCCAACAGATTAAATAAACGAGTGCTGGCACCAATTCCCTTGTTGATATCAGAATACCACGATGTCAACCCCATTACAGAAGATCCAACATACACAGTATATAGAAAGAAAGTCGCCAACTCGCCAACACTGATTTCGCCACTTTGAACCATACTTCCACCATAATAGAGAATGGCCAACATAACCAAATTTCCCGAAAGACCCGCCTATTATGAAAAGGATTAGTCCATATTAAAGACTGAAAAACGCAATACTACGATAAACAGCAAATTACTTACACCGCCAAAAAAGATTCCAGATGCAAGGGCTTCTTTGATTCCAAGCTTGTATACATTTTGAACCTTTTCGGTATACCTTTATTACAGAAAATCAGTAAAATAGAACCATGCTGATAAAGTAGAATAAACACTTACAATGAAATCTCTCTTGTTTCTTGCGAAAATGCACGGACTGTTCTTAGATTGCTAATCTTTTCTTCCGCAAACTTTGTAATCTCGGCAGTGGAATCAGTGGTCTGACGAGAAAGCTTTCGAACAAATCGACCGTAAAATACAGCACCAAGAGCAACAGGCGGCACAATCATCATCATTGTAATCTGATTTTAAAAAAACTCGAGTTAGACATGGAAATATTGATGGATTTGAAATCGATGACTAACAATGTATTGAAAGTTAGTTCTACCAATAGTATTGGACTTACGGTGAGATTGACATTTACAAATAGCATGGCTGTAACACCAGCAGAAGCAGTAACCAGACTACGCAACCCATCGGACATGTAATTGGTGAGAGTTTTCCCAACAATCACAGTGTCGGCAGATAGCCGACTGATGAGTTCTCCACTACGATTTGCATCGTGGAAAGCCACATCTTGTCGAATGATATTTGAAAATAAATTATTTCTCATTCTTGCAATGATTCTAAAACAGTGATAAAAAACGGATTGCAATTGCTTCATGTCAGTGCTTTTTCAAGAGTTGGAGTATTCAAAGTAGAATGAAAGCCATGTACCTTTCTGCAGCTGTTCGCATCAAAATTACACGTCCCATATTTGCTGCACCTCCAACTAGCCAATGTAATGGTTTAGTCAACATTGACGTTGCTGCAATGGATCTACCAAAATAGAGTGCAATCAACATAGTCTTACCCACAAAAATACAAGCAAGAACTCCAAAGAGCGTTGTAAGAGATAGATGCTGCTTGATGATATCGCTTAAACGTGGCGATACTTGAAGAACAGTACTCGAGTCAACACGAGCACCTAATTCAACCATGACCATATCTATAATCGTACCCATACTCAATGGAACAGACTATATGAACAAGTCGAGCACATAAAAAGTGGATGTCAGGGTTAGTCGAGAAAATCTTGGATTACCCATGACTCCAACATACCATAGAAACTGCCGATGAAATGAATAGCAACGCCAAAGCGCCAATAAGAATCCACATTTCAGGTCTAGCAAGTTGTGCAATACGACGTAGCTGAAGAGAAAGTTTAGGGTTACTTGGATTGGAATCTTCATGCTCAGAGTTGACTGAATCTGACAAGGTATTTGAACTTATAGTAACCGCATTTTGATTACTGGCGTCTAGTTTTGAGCCTGCAGTAAGACTGGTCTGTACAGTTTTTGAATCATTCTTTTTATGGAGTGGTTTTTGAGGTGGATGAGGTAGATCGATGGTTGGATAGGGAATAGAAACAGTTGCAGATGAAGAAAAACTTGGTGTAGATGATACTAGGCGTATAGCTCTATTCGACAAATGCATTCTGGATATATTACAGATACGCATTGATGCCAGTATGGGGAATGTATTGGATTGCTTGGTTATAGAAACTGAGCGAGCAGGTGGATATGATATGAATGCTGGATCAAAAAGAGATACTGTCTTGATAGGAAATGAGTTGTCTAGTACAGGATTCAACAGATTCAAAGTATAGTGTTGCTGCGATTGAGTTGATATTGGCGAGAGTGGTTTTAGACAATGCATTAGCCATGCAGATGAATGCAGTCGAGATTGCTGATTATGATGTGGTCGGTTTGCAAGCTTGCATTCAAGTCGAGCAGACACTTTCATGCCAGTCATGGAATTATTAGAAATAGAATTTTCAATCAATCCAACTAGTCTTCTGCTACCCATTGCAGTTACTCTGTCCAACATCTTGGACTGCAAAAGTAAGATTCAATCTGAAAATCATTCAAATCCAAATTAGTTCTACAGTGTCCTCAGGACAGATAAACTGTTTGATCAAGTCTTTGGAATGAACAATCCAGTGCATATCTTATTCACAGGTCTTCACATTCGTGTATATTGTATATGAATCAACACAAGCCTTTTGGGTAAGCTGACAAGAGTTTGGCCAATGGGATCAAAACCTGAGGGTATTTTAGTTGTCGTGATGAATTTCTCGACACTTGACTCGACAGTTTACCAGAAAATGTTTGCAAGCCGAGCAATCTCTGCCCTGCAGCCATCCGCCACTAGACTGGCCATCAGCTGTGAGTAGTGTGCTCTGTCTCACAGTCATTGAATTATATAGCCATATCTTTGTGTTATTCAGCATCTTTTGAATATAAACCAGCCTGTAGTCCGTCTGCTTGCTATTGTCAATGCGTCAATCAGAATTCAAACTAACCGATATTACTGCAATGCACTTTTACTGACAATTAGCCTGTCTAATCAATGCTGCTGTTTATCGCTGCACTCCTAGTGCTTTCCTAAGATCTGTTCAGTAAGTACCATTGCAAGCAGTCTTTGAAAGCAAGGCGTGGTCAACTCTTGTAGCAATACATTAGTCCATGTCATGAATTCTATCACTGACTGAATGTTCCAACAATTAGACTTGCACAGCTTCGTCAGTCCTCATCTGGAAGTGCTGGAACTGAAGCTGCCATGTCCAAGAGACTTGAGATGCTCGGAGCTGATGCTTCTAAACCTACGCTTGACATTGAGCCATTTGCCAAATCTGAGCGTCTGCATCGTCCTATTTCTCCTCATCTGACTATATACCAACCACAGCTTACCTGGTATCTTTCTGCTGCGTTTCGTGCCACGTCTGGTGCTCTTGCAGTTGGTAAGAAGCCATACCCATTTGTATAGATCAACGATTTTCTATAATTGAGATGAAAGCAATGCTAAACCCTGCCATGTTTAAAGGTTTTTACGGCGTTGCATTGGCCTATGTATTTTTACCCATTTCGTCGGTTGCGATTGCCAGTTTCATTCATTCGCTTCCTGCCGCTGCTCTTTTCCTAGGAAAATTTACCCTTGCTGCTCCCATCTCATTCCATCTGTTCAACGGTCTGCGTCATTTGGTAAGTTTGCATTCAATAAATATGCCATTGCACTTTTAGCCTTTTTATTTTACTGTTCACTAATCGTACCGAGTGTTGCTGATAGATCTGGGATACTGCAACGCTTCTTAACCTAAAGGGTGTTTACAACTCTGGCTATACTGTTCTTGGTTTGAGTGCTGTTGCTGCTGTTCTCCTTGCACTTCTTTGATTCAATCATCAACAATAAACATGCGGATTTTGAATCTGTCTAAAAAACTGATATACATGAGCTTAAAAAACAATCCTATACTGCAATGTTCAATTTAGATGGTCATTTATTATAATATGTAAACAAGTAAAAATTTGAAAAAGATCTACTGTTCTGTATCGTATATGCTTTCGATCTGGACAAGAAGCGTTAGTTTTTCTTTTTGAATAGATTCATCCAAACACACAACCCAATCTTCCTCATCCTTGATATTAATCAAGTGCGCATCAACATCTTTGTATGTAATGCTCTTTATAGCTACAATCTGCTTTCCAAAATGTCCAGGAAACCGTTTCCATCTTGCCAAGCTATTTTCGTGAGTAGCAAATCGCATTGCTAGTTTGTCCAGCACAGCAGCAAAATCTACCGTTCGTGAAATTTTGATAGAAACGACTACCGAGGCATCTGAAATAGCTCGAATGGAAATAAAATGATGCTGCGCTTCGGTTTCTGGTGAACCTGCTGATAAAGTATGGCTTCGGAAAAGTTTGGGTGAATTTATCTTGGTACTTTTTAGACTCGGCTTCCGACGAGCGTCCTGCATTATGTCTGTGCGATACCGCATGTTCGTTTGAAGAAGTTGTGTTTCAAAAGCAATAGGAACAATTTGTCTGTTTTTAAACAGAGCACCTTTTTCAGAGTCCATAATGGCTCGGGCAGTTCTGGCAATGGCCGAAACGTTATAATCTGCTGGCAGGTAAATGTCATCATAATCTGCATTGGAAGATGCTAGTCCGTTTCCAAAGCTGACCTTGGATTTGATAGTTTTACCTTTGGTTTCTGCAAGGCTAACATCCTGATATTTGGAACGGACGCCTAAAGAATCACTCGTATCCAGATTTGCCTCGGTACGCCGCGCATTAATCTCAGCATTAATCGTCTCAAATGAATTAGAAAACGAAATAGGTACAGGCTCTTCTTTTGGAGCAGTAGCAGTATAAGAAGTTTTGATGTCATTGGCAGATTTGTTACGACGATTAATCGACAGGCCACGCAAAAGAGTTCCACCAATTGTAGGAGGTGGTGTTTGTAGTCTGTTCCAAGGAGCAATAGACGGATCAGTTTCCTGGGTAGTAGAGGTTGACGTAGCAGCAATGTCACCAGATGCAGAGCTATTGGGAATAGCAGTGCTATCACTGTTGTTAAAAGAAAACCGCTTATTCTTTTTTTTAGACAAGTTACGAACCAAAGTAGTGATGAGACTGCTGGACGCAACATTAACTGGAACTACACCTTCAGCAGACTGAGTGGATTGATTAGCAACATTTTGTCGAGAAATAATACGACGCAAAGACGACTTTCTTGGAAGTGTTCCCGCTCGAACTTGCCGTGGTTCTTGAGCAGAAACCACTGAAGATGGCAGTGCAAAAGACGTGTTGGATGCAACAGGTAAAGCAGCACCAGGAACCCGATTCCATGGAGCAGTGTTTCTTTGAGTATTTATAGAGTCTGGCTCAGAAACAAGTGCATTCTCTGCCAGTATATTAGTGCGCTTGAAAGAGAGATTACGAATCAATGTAGACACAATCTTATCAGATCGAGACGCGGCTGGTTCAGAATATATTGGAGCGGTTCCAAGCTGCTCTTGAGCAGAGTGCTGGAATGAAAAAGACTGTGAATTGTCTTTGGTATAGGACATTGATGCACTGTCCTCAGACGTAGGTTTCCGATCACGAAGAAGATTCAGTGTACTTTTCAGAGACTCTATATTTTCTGTAGAGCGTGGAATAGGCGACATGACGTCTGAAAGACTTGGTCGTGTGCGTAATTGTTCCTGAGAACGATGTGGTGCAACATTGTTGTAGGTAAAATTGGAAGCTGGAAGTAAATAGCCATTATGATCGTGCGACTTGGATCGTCCTTTTAATGTAGGCAAGTTATCTCGAGAAGCTACTGTAGCGTACTCAGTATCAGGAATGCGCCTACGCTCAACAATGGGTTCATAGGGAAGACTTTGCAGATTGACTGGTGCAGAGTTTGGCAAGGAGTTGAACTGTCCGATTGGAGTCGACTCTTCCCTCCAGAATTTGGAATTTCCACGCGAAGGAATACTTGGGCTTGCAGTCCTAAATAAGCCATTTCGACCATCAGATAAAGAGGGTTTTGGTGCAGACTTACTAACAGAGTTAGTCATCAAAAGATATAGGGATGGTTGGTTGGGATCTACTGCCGTGGACGTGCCGCTGACATATGGCGACCTAGTCTGTTCTCCAGCCAGTATTGAAAACTCTGGCCTCTTTTCGATTGAAGTATTTAATATTGTTTGATCATTTACAGAATTATTGGAATCTAGAATAGAGTTGCGTGTGTCAATACCCAAGTTGCGAGCCAAATTAGTCACAAAATCTTTATAGGACTCGTGTGAAGAGCCAGTAGATGATTGCTGAGTCAGTTTTTCTGATAGTTTCAGATTAGGTTTAGATTCACCGTATTGCATAGAATTTAGCCCAGATTTGGCAGATACGGCTAAACTAGCAATCTGGGATTGAGAAAGTGAGTAGGAGTCAAGCACATCATCAATTTCAGATTCGGCATAGCTCTCGGACAGACGAACAGACTGGACACTATCCTGGTGGGTAGTGTGCGGTGCTTGAGATGAAAGGTCAGTTACACTTTTAACTAAAGTAAGCTGCGACATACGTCTTTGCATAATTGGCTCAAGCCAGTCCTCGTCCAAAAAATCGTCCATTTGATCAGTAACCAGGGGGGAAGCAAGCTGGTAATTTTCAAATGCAGTTAGATGGCTCTTTCCAGTCGGATAGTAATCAGAATGTGCACGGGCAAAAGAGTCGGAGTTATAGATATCTACGACTGGAGTGGCTTGAAGACTAAGATTGGACGCGGGGAGCTTAAATGCATTACGAGCAGTGTCTGATGGGAATGCCGTAGCATTATTATGAGCACCATTCAAGGCATCTGATGCAGTGTTTGGTAGAGAATAACTGCTATTTCGAGCAGTAATATATTTCCTCAAGGGCGGCAGCTTCGAATGAATGGCAGATGCTTTTTTGGTTACCATGGCATTGGCTTCCTCTGAATATTGGCGAGGATTCATGTCCATCTGCCACATTCCAAAGAACTGCAAGACAACTGGTGAAGATGTAGCGATAGAGGGAAGCATAAAAATGTGTTTGACGTACTGGTCCAGTAGCACCACTCTGTCATTACATACAGATGCAGATACAAAGATACGACGGCGGGGCAGTTGTGGCAAGGACTTGGCAATAGATGCTCCATATGACGACATCTTGCTCAAATGGTTTGCGAGTAAGCCGTGGAAACCGACAAAGTCCTCAAAACGACGCTGTATTTTGTATAGAGTGGTGGGTGCAACAGGCAACTGGAGATGGCTTAATGGATGATTCTCGACACTGGCATTGATGTCATGAATAGATGGACACACTTGAACAGTATAGTAGACCTGAGTAGATAACGACGAATCGGAATACTTGTCATGGCGAGTAACATAGGCAGTATCAACAAAGAGTGGGGAAACCTTGACAACAGGAAAGAGCAATGAAGCAGGCATGTATAGTAGATGGTTTCTACCAATGGGTAAAGCAGTTTGGTTCAATGGCGGTTATCTAATGCAATTTGAATTATCAGCCACGTAGTTTCCACCCAATCAGAACCTGTTTGTATGACTTGTAAACCCAATTCCTTCACTGACGGATTACTACAAGCCTGATCTGGTATGATTACAGATGCCCTATTGAAACTATAAAACACTAGAAACTTTCGTTGATTCTTTCAGTTAATTCTATTGGCCATTTACGATCCTTATTTGTTGCCAATTCGAAAAGTTCGCATGTGCTTTACCGTTTATTTGCCATTATTCCGGGTTTCAACAAACGCGAACTTGCAATTACTTTGTACGCTTTACTATAAACAATATTTACACCTGACATTCTAAATTTCAGCCATATTCACATAAATGGAACACTAAATATATTGAGATGCAAATAAATAGTCATGTTTGATTGGTGCCAATCTTACTGGACAATATTGTTTTATAAATTTTGATTCACTGGTCTCTCTCCATGCTTATCTTGTATAAAAAATGAAATGTTCACACTACAGTTTCAGTCAATCTCCGATTCTTTCCTGATCCAAACATTGAATGATTGGCATGTGTATTGCATTCCTGAAGCATACAATCACTGTTTTCTTGAACCAGAACACAACGTATCGGTTTTTAAAACACACAAGTTTGATTAACCACATCAAAATAAACTCAGTTTTTGAGATTATACAATGAGGACAGTCTCAATTCAAAACTGTAGTTTGGCTGTATTATATGATGGCCATTGTCTATTAAAGAGTTGATACCATTTATTCAATAATCAACTTTTAACAGGTGAAACGAATATTTAACCATTATCTATTCCAAAATAGAGTCAATGCAAGTTAAATACAAGGTTCCATTTATATGAAGACGACTGTAAAGTTTATGATCTTGCTGATAAAACTTTCATTGCACAGAAAATCAAAGATGAAGCACAAGAAAGCCTACAACATAAAAATAAACCAATATAGATGATTACCAGCCACGAGCAGCAAACTTTTGGTCAGCTGGAAGTGTGTCACAGTTGATACCAACCATAGCTTCTCCCAAGTTCTCAGAAACACTGGCAATGACAGATGGGTCATTATAGTGTGTGACTGCCTGCACAATTGCTCGTGCACGCTTGGCTGGATCGCCAGACTTGAAAATGCCAGATCCAACAAATACACCATCAACACCAAGCTGCATCATGAGTGCTGCATCTGCAGGTGTAGCCACACCACCTAAAAATATCGAGTCATTGCAAAAACTGTTAGATTCCAAATGACACTGGCAGACTGGTTCGACAACGAAATTCAAAAGACTATCATATCAATAGATATAAACATACCAGCAGCAAAGTTGACAACAGGAAGACGACCAAGACGGGCAGTTTCTTTGAGAAGATGGTATGGAGCTTGAATATCTTTGGCATATGTATACAGCTAGCGCACAGCGATCATTTAAAACCGGTAAATTAGCAACAATACAATAAATATAACCACGAGTCTAATGCTTACCTCTTCATCAGTCATGGCCTGAGCACGTCGAATCTCACCAAACAGAGTTCGTGCATGACGGACTGCTTCCACAACATTTCCAGTGCCTGCCTCACCTTTGGTGCGGATCATGGCTGCACCTTCGTTGATACGACGCAAAGCCTCTCCCAAATTCTTGCATCCACATACATATGGAACCTTGAACTTGTTCTTGTCAATGTGGTTGGACTCGTCAGCAGGAGTGAGCACCTCCGACTCATCAATGTAGTCGATACCAATGTGCTCAAGGATCTGAGCTTCGACAAAATGTCCGATACGAACCTTGGCCATAACTGGAATGGTGACTGCTGCCATAATCTTTTTGATCATGTCGGGATCGGACATACGGGCAACACCGCCATCTTTACGAATATCAGCAGGAACTCGCTCTAAAGCCATGACGGCACATGCACCAGCCTCTTCAGCAATACGTGCCTGTTCAGCATTGATCACATCCATAATCACTCCTCCCTAGTTATTCATGGTAGCACCAAGTCCAAAAACCCCAACATGCATATTGGGCCACACAAGGAATTAAAATAACAATTCCATCAAAATTCATCGTATCCGATCAGTGTAAAAATACAGCCCAGTTCAGTATGGAATTAGAGAGCATCGCAACATTGATGGGTGGTAAGATAAAAGTAGAAGCGCAGCCATAAAAGATATCGAATAAAGTTCACAGTAGTAGTAATACAGAGCTAAAATAGTTAGTAAATCGTAGCAGTATTCTTTGAACGACATGCCATATAATACCAAGGAGATTCAAACTAAAAAGTAAACCACATGCATAGCATATACTGCATTCATAAGCTCAATTCTCATATACCTTGAGGTTCTGTGCAAGACCAGCCTTGAGAATAAATGTGGTAGAGGCATCGGTAGAAGTCTTGGCGGATGTGGACTCCTTGACAAGATTCGAAGGTGTTTGAAAAGACATGACTGATAAACTAAATGCTGATGAATTGGATGTCAAGAATTGAAAAAAGAATTTTTTACTCGATCGACTCGATGATTTAGAAGGTCTTTTAGGATCATGTGAGCATTGTCCGCGACAAATGGAATGGTTGAATAGAAAGCAACACATTTTATAGATTTGGAATTGGTCGAGTTGGCAATAATGAATCGAACCAGTTGAATCGCTGAGAAAGAGCGATTGACTTTGAGTGTCTTGCTACAATAAACCGACTATTCAAACCAAGTATCGGCCCTCATTGCCATTCTAATGAAATGCTACTATAATGCGCGATTGTATTGTCTGCCAAACTTATCAACTGTGCTAGGCTTGATAACACTGTTGACAGTCTATTGAAAATATCTACACATTACTCTAGATGGCATAATCTTTAATCAAAATCTTTCATGTTTAAATTAAAAACCATATATCACGCTGTATCCATGCAGATGAAACAGATAAAGGTGTCAAAGTGCATGATATAGTCAATCTCATGGAACAGTGGATATCAATTTATTAGACAATATTGTTTGATGAACTTCTTGATAAAGCTAAATGTTCACCGAGTCAACACGGTCTATTAGCCATTCACCAAAGCATGAGTCTCACTACACTGTTCTATATTTCTCATTAATCCTGCTGAAAATGGCCCAGTCAAGCAATTCTAAACACAAAAATTGAGAATGTCTATTAAAGTAATCAATCTCTGGCAGGAAAACACAACGATTATTAACCATTGCATATTTTGAAATAATCACTGCAATATAAATACAAAAGTGATACATTCTGCATAGATATGGCTGTAAAACAATAATGATTTCATTGGTTATTGGTATTGTCGATTGCCTTTTGAAAACTGGCGTGTATCACTATGCGAAACCGGTCAGGTCATAAAGCTTTGGCCACATCCACACATTTCCTTGACGTTTGGATTATTGAAAACAAATTGAGCAGATAGCTTGTCCTCTACATAGTCCATCTCAGATCCTATCAGTGAAAAAAGTGCTTTGGAGTCGATCAAAACCTGGACGCCATCTTGCACAACAACTTCGTCAAACTTGGATTTTTCAGTGACATATTCGAGCGTGTAGGTTTGTCCTGAGCATCCCTTTTTCTTTGTGCCTACCTGAAAACCAGATATACAAATGGTCAATGGCAAAAGCAGCAGATTAGCTACACTTTCAATACAGCACGCACAACAAAGATAAACATTCCAATTCGATAGATGCAATCCAAGCTTAAATGTATTGGATGAATCGGTAGCCATGCTTATCATACGAATACAGTTTAGTCCAATCGATACCTTGAGCAATTTTGGACCATTCAAGTCAAGTGTGAGGAGCCTCAGTCTATTTACCGCAGCTGGAGTCTGTTGATGGAATTCAAATTAGATAAAGGTTAGTTGGTCATTGCCATTTCAATTATCCAGTCATGAGACCAGCAGTAGTACACTGTGCCAAGGATACTTCAAACCGTAATAAACACTAGAAATATACAATATTTGCTTACTAGAGCAAGTACTGCCTTGCGGGCAAAGGTGGGTCTGGTAGAAGCTTGCCGAACACTCGCACTGACTTGCAATTCATTACAAGTATGGGTATTTGAAAAAAATCGTAGTTGAGTAGAGAATGGCTTTGAATGCACATGCAAAAGGATAGTTGATGAGGCTAACAATCCGCATCGCTTTGATGTAGTTAACAATGGACGGAGCTGTAGTGTTGATAGTCTTCTTAGAGCATAATGTGCTTGAATGTTCATTCCCAAATGGGCTTCTTTATATTCCGAGGATGTCAAGAAATCAAATGTTGGGCAACACTCAATCACGAGTAAAATATTCAAAGCCGTTGGGTCCAGTCCAATCATTTACAGCCCAAAGTGGATAAATAGTGAATTGGCGCAACCATTCAGTTTATTACAGCTGAATCACATCTCAAGCATCCATTAGGCAATACTTGCAAAGATGCGTTATTGTCTTTTAAACAAACTTTCAAATTCAGTCAGTACTATAAGCCTGATGCAGTCACTTCATCAAACAGTCCACAAAGTCGATCTATCGAGTCCAATACCACTGATCGAATCTAGTATATTTCGACACCAGTAATTAGACAAAAGTCGACCATTCAAATAAACTCGGTAGGAAACTCACCACTGAGCGAAATTCTGCAATGTAGGCATCTTCTTTTAGCCTTCTTTCGACTTTCCAAGAAGGATGTGATCCAGCTCTCTATTTTGACACAATTACTCAAAATGTACATTAAACTAATAGGACTTGCAGCAAGCGTACCTTTTTTGTAACAGCCTTGGGAATGATGGTTTGGTGCACAGTCTCTTCTATATCAGAAACTATATTTTACAGATTGGAAATCAGCATTCTGGCTGGAATAACAGCCAAAACTAATAATCATCTCACCAGCCTGGACTTCGCTTAGTTTTTTCACAATGAGGCCATTTTTTTTCGGCGGTTCTACTGGTTTGACAGGAGCTGCAGTCACCAATCCTTTCTTAGCATCCTTGGCTGGAGCAGGCGTCTATAGCAGTGATTAGATTTCATGGTTTGACATACTTTTTTCCACAACACTCGACTGAATCTAGACAACACAAACCACAACATACCGCGATCGGCGGAGCTCGTTTTGAATCAGTCGCGACAGGAGCAGCCACAGGTGGTCCAGATACACCTGTTTTTTTCGCTGCATCTGCAACAAAATTTGTGGGCTTGGATACTAATAAAAAAGGCCAGTCAGTGCTTACATTCAATTGCTAATTAAATTACATACTTTTAGGCAAACTCAGTCCCACCTTCGGCTTGTCTGTCAGAAATATCGTCCACTACTTCATCTGTAACTGTAAATTTGGCAGCTGAACGCTGTAAATGTGTCGCCATGAAAGCACGTCAATTCAAAGCCAACCAAACAATCTTATCACAGTAAATAGATATAGCAATCTCAACGTACAGCTAACGGGAGACCCATCTGACTTCTTAATTGGTCTGAATTGTCTGAAACTTTACACGCAATGTCAATCAGCATATCATAACTAGCATACCAATCAATATGTTAATAAAGTTGGAATTTGAAAACTCGAAACCCCAATTTTGTCAATGCACTGCATTACCATAAAGCTGAAAGCATGGAATGTCGAGGAGTAGTTGTTACGAGTGTAGCCTCATGTACCAAGCTATTCAGTTTTTCAATATGCTGCGATCGAATATCCGCTTGATTGATTTCTAGCATAAACTGCATAAAACGCAGGTAAAATAGGTTAAAAAGGCTGTTTGTTCAACTTTAACTTGGATTTCAATTGCTATCCACCTCGTATAGATTTACAAGGGAATTGTCCCAAGTAATCTGTTTTCCAAGAATATGGAATGTTGAATTTGCTAGCAGTACCAATTGATCATAAATATGTTGTTGGAATCGAATCTAAACAAAACATACTAATTAGCAGTTGGTCACTTCACCCTACTAAAGCAGTACTTGGTGAGCCATGAACAACAAACAAATATTTGCCTTCATGTCCTTGTTGCGTAATTCAAAAGACGTATGGTTGGGATCAAGAGCATAAGGTTTCGGTTTAAGACCTTTGTTGATATTAGAAAGGATTTTATCAATAACCTTTGTTGCCACGGTTTGAGCACTAATACCAATTTTATAATATCCAGTAAGAAAACACTGCAGTCACATCCATCTAATAAAAATGACAATGCATTAAATACTTGCTATCTTCGGTTTATCAACTGTTCAATATCAAGACATTTTTGCTGGTAGTTGTTTTTCTCAATAGCCAAACCCTAGCAATTATATGATTAAACAACGAATTGCAAATAGTAGTATATCGCAATTTTTTCAAAACCATGTATATTTACTTGTAATGTAATAGTGAGATCCTGCTGATGGCTCATTGCTGGATGCGTCTCCAATGTCCACAGCTCTGTAAAAAGCTAAATTTAAAATGCATGAACAAGTACAAATGGTAAAAATTGTCAGAATTTTCCATCAAGTCCTGTATTTACGCATCTCCATTAATCCAATAAAGACTGCATATCCTACTTACACCTGGGGTGTTGGATTTGAATATGATTGGAAAATCGTATGCTGTTCCAGGTAAAATAACTCCACTTGGGTAATTCATGTAGAATCTTTGTGCGTTATCGTAAATTGCTGATACCTATAAACGCATCGTGTTCCCTTTGTTAAACAAAAATATTTAAAGATGCTCAGTTGAATAGTAATACCTGTAATGGATTTTTATGGCGCATCAAAACCCAAGTAAAATGAATTGCTACTGTCCCGCAATTGTGTATAGTCAAGACAGATGTTGCAACTTGATCAAGCAACACGCTAAAGTACATGCGCTTTGTTGAAAACATCAGCTGCATTCCATGAACCAACCCTTCAATATCTGAGCATTCTTTGTCAGAATGAGTATAGAGTTTGGGTGTGACTGCTCGAGTGGTAGGCTGCGTCCCCAATGTTTGCATCGATTTACAGCTAAATCACAAAAACATTTAATATATACTTTGAATTGATCCAGTCTACAAAAATACTGTACCTGGCTCGTCGATCAAGTCTTTCCATATACTCTTTAGTTAACTCGACATTGGAATTATCTTGTGTGCCACGGCCAACCACTTCCAGATATCCACCATCGTCATGCTTTTAATTCCAATTGACGGTATGATTAATAGTGCTTCATCAATTTGTAGTAATTTAAGCTACCAAGAGTTGACAAGAAGTTATGCGAGTGGTACTCGGAAACTCTACCTTGGAGAAGGGGTCAAGATGAGATATAACTTGCTCGAGCTCCTTTTTGCGATACTCCTGGTATTCTGATGGTTTTTTGGTTTTTTTAGCATTATAGAGTTCATATGTCCTAAGCCTTTCCTGTCTAATCACCCAATTTAAATTGAAAATATTAGATATTGATGCAAAAACACTATTCAATTTTAACTACGGCTTACTGTCTTGGACCACCAGATGGCATTTGAAAACATAAGCCTAGTAAATCGCTTCCAAGACGCAATCCAGTTTTCCAAAAATTGACATTATGCTCTTCCAACAGCATAAGAGCTTCCTCGATTAGATCGCGCTCTTCAACAAACTCTCGATATTCCCCCAACCGTGCCATGAGCAATTCATCTGCAGGCTAAATCATAAACATACCATCGTTTTAATTCAAAGTATTCGCTGAATAGCGCATGCAATTTAATATGCCTCATGATTACCTTTTTGATGGATTTCCCAATACGCTCCTCAATGCGACTCCATTCTATACTATGTCGTTTCCAGTTTGACAAGGCATTTTCCTCTCGCATCTCCCTAAATAATATTAATTAAGTGCAATCAATATTTAGTGCGATACTTTGTCTTATATCGTATATTCAATTCAATACATTGATCTGCACTAAATCTGTACCGATATTTTTGGAAAATGTGGAGTTTCTGCAACCATTCTTTTCGCTCATCAGTCTGCTCTACATTTGATGAGACTTTCTCATCGTTTTTTTGGTTTTCATTATTAACTTCTGCATGCTTGGTTATGGGAAGCTCTTGGTTTTTGATTATATCTGCCTTTTCATCCAAATTTGGTAGAGATTTGCTGTAAAGCTTGTCAAATTCCTCAAAATCGTCAACATCTCCTAGAACTGTGTGCTCGATTAGTGTCCCTGTACTGCTTTTTAAGGGTCCAAACTAATTAAATAGAATCAGTTTGATGTATCTGTTGTCATGAGCAAGTAAATATATATGCACAATCTCACATTTTGATTTGGTCGAATAAGCGTTATAGGCACGGTCTTGGCACCAGGTGCAACATACACAGAATCTAAGGCAATTTCCATTTAGCAATAGTTTTTATGGATAATACAGCACAAGAGTTTGGTTTGTGCATATATATGGTTTATATAGGAATGAAATATTTGAATTTAATAAAACTACCTTGTCCAAAATAGTCTTCTGGGAGTCGTTTAGCAAGCAGAATTCGAGGACGGCGTGCCTCGGTGGGTTTTGGCTGTGTTGGCTGTGATGCACAAATGCCTAAAGTTGCATAATCTGTTGCCGTACTACTCTTGGTTGGATGTATTTTAACTGGCAACTTGGCTGGTAATGGGTTGGCTATATTCATAATAAGCGCGTTTCAATAAAGTTGAAGCAAGATCCAAGTTCAAGTTCAAAGCTGAATACACTTGTAGCTGCTAAGGAATTTATATGGTAGATGCTTAATCTGATGAACTAGCTACTTGTAAAACCTAACATACCAAGTCTACCACAACTCTAATTATACCACGAACCAACATGTTGATTGGTCACTTCATTTTCATCTGAGCCCGTTTTAGATCAATACAGTCTCAACTCCTTCAATTACAAAAACATTTGGCCTTTGTAGTCTCTATCAAATAAAAGAATGCCAGTCTATTCACAGATATAACCGAATTAGCTGATCTTGTCCAGCGGCTAGCAATGCCTTGCGCTTCACACTTTTTCCCTTTTTGGAATTGTCTCGAATTGTTGTCCTATGGGTTTAAAAGAAAAAGTTTAAATTTAATACACGGGGTTTTAAATAGTTCTACTCCAACTCATGCATTAATAATGAATCCTACCATTTGGCACAAATCATTTTACTGGGACGCACAGGTACTCCGGCATGCTCCCACCCATCAGTATCATTCATGGCTCGCATTTCTGCCTTTTCCAAGTTTCCTGTTTGAACCCGCCAGATAAACACTCCGTTTGCAGCATCTTCGGATTGATTTTGCCCTTTATTCTGCTCATGATGCTGATTTTGAGCAGAAAAATTACCAATATGCTCCTTGGTGCTTGCACGATGTGCTGACTGCCGAGCATCAGTTGGTGTTGCATACACAAACACTCCACATGGACTGAATTCTCCCTTGATGCGTGTCTAGTATAATGCAATCATCAACCATGTTAAATCATTGGTGCATTCACTCATCAAATAGCAAGTATGATTTCAATCGTACATACCCCATTTTCAATCAATCGTGCTGAATATGTTTTTACAAATGCTTGGGTAATGAGATTAAACATACGAAGTTGATTGTCTGTAGAAACAAGAACAAACATGTCATGAATTGGATGCGATGAAAGATGTGTCACTGGAGTTTTGCTAAATTAAAAAGTGTAAACAAGTACAAGTTTTGGTTAGTGGATATAACCTGATAAGTTTGAAAATGTTGATTTCAAATACTCACCAGAGTTTAAGATCTCCAAGCGGGATCGTGACTAACATGGCCAATGTGCGCACTTTATAAATACGAATAGAGTATGAAAGCGACACAATCACTTTTTGCTGCATTGGATCGCTGGTACTACCACTAAACACAAACGATGTAATTGGCTCATTAGCATGAATGCTTCCACTATGAGGCTTTTCGGCATGAATATTCCAAAATTTAAGTGATTGATCCCCAGAGCACGACGCCGCTCTAAAACATTGAATTCGTTACTATCAAGTCAGTAAAAAATATATCAACTGCACCAAAACAATTGAATAGATGTTGACCTTGTATCATCGCCAGGAATCCATGATATTTGATTGATTATTCTTGAATGATGTTTTCGCCACCAACGTATAATTTTTCCTTCTTTCCAATTCCAGAGTTTTACGTCAAACTCCATATCTGCCGACAATAACAGTTCTGGAAACCCGGGATGAAACAATAAAGATGTCACTGGTTTTACTGTGCCATTATCTAAATGTGAAAGCAATGATCCTGATCGCATCTCCCATAACGTGATTCCTTTGTCATGCCGATTTTCACTTCCGGAAGTGCACACAACAACTCTGGGTTATTGTTTGCATTGTTTATTTAAGCAATAAAGGTGAGTTATTTCACAATGGTGGCTTATGGTTTTGAATATATATTTAAAACAATGCAATGCCAGCAGATTCACTTACTGGCCGGTATCGGGAATATCTTGAAGATCAAATACTTTAACTTGAGTTACAGATGGTCCGCAAATATTGGATAGAGCAAAATTGGAGTTTTCGGAAACATTTGCAGATTGTGGAGGAAGCTGTTTGTCAAGATATAAGTTTGAAGCTTGATTAAAAACATAAATATCAAAAAAACTGATTCAATACAGCCATACCTCTGGATCAACTTGAAAACTTCCTGTAGAAGTACGGCTTGCACGATCTATAGTCGGACTAGATGCATGCGAGGACTGATACTTTTGATATTGCTGAGTCTTGACTACAGCAACGCGTTGCATAGCTAATTGCTGGTTGTGAATGGTTGGTTTTGGCTCCGAGTCATTTTCAACAGTTGCTTGAATATCAACATTCTGCCATTCAATTTGAGCAGATTTGGATTTTCTTTTTCGTTCAGTGGTCGTGCGTCTTGATTTGCTAGTTTCAACCTGTCCACAAGCCATCGTATCCGTCATTTCAATTTTAGGCTGCTGATCATCAGTATCTGGAATCCTATCATTTGGCGTATCCGCATCTTGCTTGTTATTTGATTTTTGAAAACTGTGTGATTTTAGTATAGTATCTGCGCGAATCCATCTTTCAGCATCAATTGCCATTTGCTCCAAATCCTTTGCTTTAGAAAGGATTTTATCATCTGCGTAAAAGTACTGTGCCACTGCAAATGCAAATAGTGGTGGTGATTCCAAGCGTTTAGAATTTTTTTTAAACATTACAATAGATTTGGCACTATCCCAAAACTTTGATATTTCAGTTTTCCAATTAAAATTGCAATATATATTGTTAGGATGTACTTTGCTGTCATATATGAGATCGTGCAATAGCTGATAATCTAAAGTTTATATTGATTGGTAAAAATAAACCATGATTTAGTAGACAAGATTTAAAGCATTTCATAATATTAATAATGTGTCAGTAGACAATGGTACCTGCTGAAAACCACTCTGCCCGGGTTCCAGAAAGCTCGCATTCTTTTTTTATCAGTGGTGCAATCACTTGTTCTAGAGTATTTACGGTTGCAGCTTGGTGCTGAGTCTGATGCATATGTATCAATAGATATTTACTCAACACATAGATCAAATCATCAAATGCTACAATCAACCAAGTTAGCTCATTTAAAACAGATTGGTCAGCCCGTTTGGCATTTAATTCCCAGACTCACATGTAGTAAGATTGAATGTCATGTTGCGCTGAGCATGATCTTCAATCAAATTTGCCATAACAAACTTTACAAACTCGATTGCTTGACTAAATTGACGTGTTGCCATCTTGTTCTTGAGCATGATATAATTACCAATATTTTCTCCGCAAGACAGTTTTGCCTCTTTGCAAAAACAAGCCAATGTTTTCTGCAGTCCGCGCTTCAAAAAGTAATTTACCAGTCCGGCATCTGGAATGACCTCCTCAATATACTCTGCCTATTTAATGTTGGTTAATTTATTTCCTTGATCAAATGCATTTCATCTACTCTGTCCAGTAATCAAAACATGAGGATTAAATGGATATTACCTGAACATGTGACAATGCAGTATTTATATCAGATAATGCTTGTTTTGATTTAAATGCCACTTTGGCTTGTTTTTCTGCCTTGGCTAGCAATACTTTTAGGCTATTCGACTCGGTTAATTTCAAGTCCAATTGCTTTTGCAAATCTGGTATTTCCACTGATTTGGGCTTACATGCTTGTGGTCTAACTAACTGCTGAGATGCTGAAGATACATGCGATTGTTTGGAATATGATGTAGTAGAGTCTATTTGAGTAGTTGGAGTTTCACAGGCTGAAACTTCTGCAGCTGGAGCAGATCCTACTGATGACTGTTTTTCTAATTTATTGACGATGTTTTGATCTTGCTGCTGATTGATTTCCTGTGACGAATTAGACAAGTGCTGTAAAGTCAAAGTAGTTGCAGGAATGTTTGTTGGCAGCGTATTCAAGGAAATAGGATCTAATGGTTCTGGATTATTTACTGTTTTGAAGGGTTTGAATTTTTGAAGCTGTGGAGTGGGTTGTCGAGTTGGCAATTCAGATGTATTGCTGAGTTCAGCAGTAGATTTAACTCTGTGATGCTCAGAATGTGGATCGTGTGTTACTGGCTGTTGTCGCAAAAGATCTTTTACAAAACTCATTTGCTTTTGTCTATCTTCATCTGCTCTCCACCACCCAGTTCTCCGAAGCTGTTGCAAATGACTTTGATTTGTTTCCTGGACGTCGTTCATTTTTGTTGAAACTGCTAAAGTCGCGCAGGAAATATCGGTGATGGCCGGTTCCTGTATGATACGAGTATCCTTGTTTTGAGTTTGATCTTTCGAGGCATTGGATAACAGAGCAGAAGCTGACCCATCCACAGATACTTCACGCGGCCAAAACTGTGTCGAGGCAGAGACATCAGAAAGTTGTCGACTTTTGCAAAAGTCGGAATCGGCGACTTGCCAAGATGGTTGAGATGCCGTGATCATACTAGAGTTTTGATGAAATAGTCCTGGTTTGCCATTTAGCTTTGGGAACGATTCGCTGCAAATAGACACAAACTTTTCTACTTTTGAGTGGTGTCATGAAAGTTGTAGCCCATGGCGATGTCAGTATGAATTAGCTGTGTTAGTACGCTTAAAGTTGGCTATAAATGACATTCATGACTAATACTTTAACAGTTATATTTGAATTAGATACGCAATTTACCTCTGCCAGCATCAATGGCGCCATTCAATGACAGCCCAGAGTTTGGCTTCCTCAGTCCAGGTATCGGAGGTAATATCGGAATTGCTGCCATATTCTCTGTTTATCAAGTATATGATTTTTAAGCTTCGATACCTTTTAATTATGTCAAATGATTATATGGAAAGACAATTATTTCTACAAAGAAAATAGACTGGCCAAGAATGAACTTGAACGCGCTGCTGCAATTCAGCTCATGTGCGAATTCAAGCCGTCTAATTACAAAGTAATCTTGCCAAACTTTCCTTCATTTTGTCAATTAACACAGCGCATCTAATTTAAACTACAGCCATTTTGATAGTCCAATATGAGTGAGTGTCTAAAGCTTCTATATGACCTATCCCAAATGTCTGAGCCATTAAACATCAGCATTCTCAAGCATTTCTTTACACAGTTTAACCCTTCCAGCTCCAAGTCGCTGCACGAGACCATCCGGTTTTTCAACATGAAGGAACTCGAATCATCTGATTACCGCTCTGCATACCATCAATTCTGTGACTGGCTATATGGCTGGAGCGTATCAGATGCGACAGACTATGCAGATTTGACTGCCTCCCCATCGGATTATTTTCGACAACGACGTGTTCCTCGAGATATTGATATGAAGCTGGAGCGTGAACGAGCCGAAGCCATACGGCTCATGAAAACATTCGAAACGCTCTGTTCACTTTCGAGACGCAGTTTGAAAAAGTTTTACATGGATATTGAAGCCGAAATACCTCGATTGGGCCAAGGACTAGATACATTCACCAACAAAACCAACAAAGGCGATAGTCAGCATGAAAGTGATGGTGGCATGGATGACACAGAGCCAGTGGATGATGTCGGTTCTGAAAGTGTATGGGCTTTTTCAATCAATAACAATGAGCATAATCCGCTCTTGGGTCGAAACGGCATTGGAATCACAGATGACCGCCAAAAGGACGATGGAGAGAATAGTGATGAATGCAATGAGAGTCAGACAGAGGATGACGATCACGATACTGATGAAGACAATCAGAATGTGGTTATAAATAGCGGCATGAAAGTCCGGCGTCGCAGCAAAGTGGGATTCGAATTAGTAAAGCACAGCGATAATGTAGGGAAAAGGCTAGCAGATACTATTGATGACGAGTATTTAGAAACGAATCTAGAACTTGCAGACAGCATTGACAAGACCATTTCAAATTCTGGAAAGACTAGTGAATCTGTTGCAAAGCCAAAAAACACCAACGAAACTTTGGATTCTCTGGATCATAAAAGTTTATCAAACCCAAATTCAGGATTGTCGTTGGCAGATAAAGTTGATTCATTTAAAGACAGACTGGATGCACGAGAAACTGCGGGAAAAATCAACCAAGGTGGATTCAGTTTTATGCAGTCCCAGGAATTGGGTAAATCAGCAAATGATGCATTTGCTATAGGTATGCCAGCTTTAATAAGTGGAGATACGTTGGATGATGCACGGCGAGCACTACAGCGAGATGTAAATCATGTATTTGCTGAAGTTGATCGGTGCACCGAATACACGTTAGTATGCATGACCAGCATTCTTGTGGTGCTATCGTTTGCAGAGCTATTGGGAGAAAAGGATACATACTCCAAGCATTGTAATCTGGCAAACGAACTATCGATTGATTTTGTGTCGAATACACTCAAGACTGTATGGGATCTGCTCAACAAGGAGATTCCTGGCGAAGCTACTTTGGCTCTTTTGCGAAATCCATACACATTGCGCGATATGCTGAAACGAATCGTTGGGCTTCGCGAACAGATAGCGCATGCCCCAAAGAACAAGATACGAAGACTTTACTTGAAGTTTCTATCGCTTCATGATATTTTTAGATCCACTGATATCCATATATTTCCCAACTTTATATCAGCCCATAAAGAAGGCGCTAAATGTGCTGTATTTTCGGCATTTGACAGCTCATTGTGGCTTACAGGCGGATACGACTGTGTGATTCGAATTAGTGATATTAGAAGTGCAAACAATCATATTTGTTTGGCACAGTATATTGGACACAAGTCTATCATTACCGACGTGCACTTTACCAAAAAAGATTCTCAAATCGTTTCGTCTTCATTTGACCGAACTATCAAGATTTGGAATGCTCAGCAAGCCACTGTGGAGAAAACTCTTGTTGGCCACACTGATGCAGTAACATCTTGTGATGTTAGTGTTGATGAAAGATATATTGCTTCTGGATCTACAGATAGTACGGTGCGATTTTGGGATTATAATACTGGCGAGTGCATCACAATTATTCGCAAGCATACACGCTGGGTCAAAGTTGTTAGATTCTCATCAGATGGTCGTCATTTAGCAACTGCCGGGTTGGATAGACGAGTATATATCTGGGACATTAAAATTCTTGCCAACTCGCGATCTCCAACTCATTCACGGTGCATTGATTCGTTTGGAGACTATGTGCTGGACATGGCCATGTGTAAATCATCGCTGCTGCTTACTACTTCACGAGACTCTACCATTCGACTGTTTAATTATATGTCTGGACACGAGTTGCATTCATTTAGCCTTGCTCCATCATGGGCATGTAGTGTCTGTTTTTCAAACAATGGCGAGTATTTTGCAACAGGCTCTTTTGACAACAATATTATTATTTTTCGCACACATGATTTTGCCAAGATGAGAGAGATCAGAGCCTTCAACTTGGGTATCATGTGTGTCCGATTTCCCAGAGATATGAGCTATGTAGTTGTTGGAACTACAGAGGGATTTGTCCAGCAAATTCCATTATAGTGATGATGGTCCGAGTTTTGGTTTTGGAATGGATATTTTCTACCATCTCATTCCCTTATTGAATCGACTATACGACGTTCATGGCATAGCTTTAAATAAACTGTGAGCCCATGCTACACTAGTAATTTGTTGTACTGAGGCATTAATATTGCTCATGAAATCATACAGAATAATACAAGGGCGAGTTTGCAAAGTGTTGGGTTTGACTGTTTTGATGTTGCCAGTAAAACGTGGATTGCAATGGATGGATATGGATATGAATTCAAATTTAATGATTGTACAATGCATTATTATAGCAAAGGACAGCTGCAGCTTAAACCACCATTCAATTGTGTACGCACCATATGATGGACGCTGTGCTGATTGAATTTAGAATGTCCATTCAAGTCAATATCCAACAAAAAAGCATAACGAATATTTAAACTGTTTATTTCAAAGCAAGATGTAGTCGCTGAAATGCAAGTGGTCCACTTTACGTGAATGCGGCTGTCGTTCGTTTTTCCTTTTCGTTCATCTGCATTTGCCAAGCATTAATCAGTTCGTTTTTTTCATTTTCGAACTGACTATGCATTTGTAGATTGAATATATGAAACACTTTGTATATTCTACCGATTCGGACTACAACTATAAGGTCTGCAACAAAGGCATCGCGAGAGTACAACCCAAATTTCAACGAAAATAGTAAGATAATGATCAATCCATCGAGTAGCTCAAAACTGCTATTGTACATGGCTGATGGAGTGCGAGATAGCACGCGCAAAAAAAGCTCAATCAAAAAAACCATTCTGATTGTCATGGATGACCAAAATAATATCATACGCATCATAGTAAAGGCCTGAGAGTCTGTTGCTAAGAGATAGACCATTTGTTTCGTGGTACTGACAAAAGAAGGTGATGCTGTATCAAACAAGGTCTCCAGCAAAGATAATTCTACTCGCAATCAATTGCAGTCAAGTTAAAAATCGCAATATTCAGAGTGCATGTTGTTAGTAAGCTGCCAACTGACTCTCAGTAAAGTTTGGTTTGAAGATCTAGTTTTCTCGACAGACTGAAATGTAAGCTCTTACCACAAATCAAAAAATCCAAAATAGCCAATCCAACAATAATTGTATGAGTGACTGGCCATTCCATAAACTGTAGACGCAATCTCAGAGCTTCTAAAAAGTTATTCTCGGGATTACTGCCATTGTAGCTACTATTTGATTCCAAAGTCTTTGTATCGATGCTGATTGTTGTTGGAGCTGCAAACGATCTCATTATGTTTTGCATTTACAAAGAATTTCAATCTAACACTTGAACACTTTGTAATCTGATGAAAAGCGGCTGTAGATGTCAAGTCAAGCCAAGAATAAGCAATTTAATTTGATCGTGCCAAGATATATTCACATATAATGGAACTTTATTTATCTTTCGTCATTGCTTCTATTATGCTTTGGAATAAACAACTTGAATTCGTTGTGCTTTACTACTAAAAGTCAACCGCACTGCCTTTTCAATTGGCACTTCAGCCCTTTCTCAGTGTCTGAAATCGCATGTCGTACAAAGCCATTTCGCAAAGCTACACATTCGCTGATTTAGCATAGTCTGCAATCGTTCAACAAACAGCAATGTCGCAAGGTATGGAGTTACAGATTTGCTGATTAAACCCTGCTGAGAATCACTAATGAAAATGATATGTTGTCTAGAATTAAACTAGGACTAGAAAGTATCTTTTCAACGCCATTGTTTCGAGTCCTGAAGTATTAAAGCATTTAAAGCACCCTTGATCAACTTCCAGACACAGCGACCATTATATGATGCACGAATTAAGCTCGAGTTTTGGATTGAAATTGCCTTTTTTGCATAGCCATGCATTGTACGATCGCCAAGTTTGAAACCAGATTTGCTCGTTGCAATCCAAACCTAGGCTCGATGGTCGTCACTCTATCCAAATCTCGGATATGCTTTTGCTCTAGTTCAACAGAACAAAAATTGCATATTTCAGGAATGCAACTGTGGCTTTGATATCCATCACAATATTTAGCTGTAATATTCAGTTTGAATAAAAAGAGAGTTGAAGATTAAACAAGTGTCAGATGTGGGGTTTATTGAAACTGGTGTGAATACTACTTGAATATTTATTCAAACCATGCTGTCCATCAAGGTTAGTAGATCATCATTTCAGGAGACTGACTGTTTACTATGCACTCGAGTACTCTTTAATGTTTCATTTCACATGAATATGGCTGTAAATTGTCTGACTGCATTGCCAAACAAGAAGCCATCGTCGTTTTACCATACTCGTTATACCATCCTCAACTCTGACTTTATAAGCCACACATACCTTTTGCTTCCCGCCCATGTTTTCACCATTATATTGCTACGTCATGTTGTTTTGATATCTTAATTGATACTAGTTACAAGCAGTTACTGCTGTATCTTGTTGGTATAGCTTGAACTTTAGGCATCTCAGACTTGCTACTCATTCACAACTCTACAAGCAATCGCTTTTAAAAAATCGTTTGTAAAACTGCATATTGTTCTAGGTCAACGTAGATCATATAGGTGCAACGCTAAAGACTGTCCAAACAAGACCAACACCAAAGTCAGCGAGCAGCCGCTGCTAGATCAAATAAGCGATGCTTCCTATATTGAATCGGTGAAGCAGCAGACCTTGTCAACAAATCTGACCATTGCCGTGGTATAGAAAGCAAAAGCAATCAAGGATCCTGTCATTTGAATCAGCAAATAAACAATCTACCAATATTTGAGAAAGAATAGCATCACCAAGGGTGATGGTTAATGCCATCTCTTACTTTTAATTTTTCTCTATTGTCTGCCATGTATCACAGTTGATGATACATGGCAACCGACATTTGATTGATTTGGAATGGAGTGGAATAGTTCAACAAGTGCATGACGACATTGCGGTTAAAAGTTCAAAAAAGACCATGTGATCTGGTTTGAAATTAAACTCATGGACATGATCCAATGCAAGCTATTTGAAAGTCAATTGATATGGGTAAAATTTACTGCGATATTCACGTAAAATAGAGCACGATAAAGATGTCAAGGTGCATAAACAGTCTCCCACTAAGTAACAATTTCCACCAATTTTACTGGACATTGTCCCCTGACCTCCTTGGCAAGTTACTGATCTTTCTCTTTCGTGGTCATTTTTCACAAACGACTAAATAAATGCTCACACCCTAGTTTTAGTAATTTCCGCATCCCTGGCATTTGTTCAATCTTCAACTCTTGTTTTAGCCAAGCTGGACATTATAGTGTTGAATGTAAATAAGATGTGTAGTCCTTGTTCTGTTGAACTGGAGCGCGAACGTATCCGAGATTTAGGATACAGGAGACGAGTTTGACAATACCAAAACAGTTGAGCTTAATGTTTGGATTGCAATGAATAAATCCGACTTTAAACGTGGTGATTGTACAATACATGATTATGCCAAATGAGCGGGAGGGGATAATCAGCTCAAAACTGTAGTTTGTGTATGCATCATATGATGGATGCTGCTTATTGAATTGAGAGTGTCTATTCAAGTCAATATCTAACAAGAGAGCGCAATGAATATTTAGCCATTACCTATTCCAAAGCAAATAAAGGCAGTGACTGCAAGATCAATACAGAAAAATGCTTCATTTACATGAATGCGGCCGCAAATCCAACAGTTTGTTTGTATAATCGGTTTATTTGGTGTTCAAGAATATACATTACAGAAAAGCTTGACAAAGGTATGCATTATCAAAAGGGATTTTTGCGGCAAAGCACGCCCAGATCATTTGCTGTCCACACAGCAAATAGTGAGCAAGGATCCCTGAAATAAGCCAAATTCAACCATATTTGCTTGGTATGAGATATGTGTCAAGACATTCATGTCATAAGCCTATTTCAGCCTCATGTTTGTCATTAAATTGATAAACGATAGCACAAGCCAAGAAAAACAAACGACAAGCATTATATGGCTTCGTGGCGGATTGTGAATACGGGGGCTATATGCACAACCAAGAGCCGGGCATCTGATAACATTCATTCAAAAATGCTATGCAACATGAAATTATACTGCGGTAGCTTTATCCAGTACGCATGCAAACACTAGACATGCTAAAAAGTCGAAATAAAGACTAATTGCTTAGTGGTGATGTGAAGATAGTTTTGTAGCTGACCATAGAGTCAAGATATGGATATGATGAAATACAATGGGAAAGTGACGGTAGATTTGAATCCAAGTTATTTGGACAAGAACCTTGTTAATATCTTATAAGACTAAGCATACGTACCACTAAAGGCAATGCAGAGTGAAATCAGCTAATGCAAATCCGCACTATCGTGGCTGCTTTACTGAAAAAAAAAAGTTGCTCGCTGATAGGACAAAACTCGGCTTCAACTCCGACGCTTATTCGCAACAAAGCAGCAAATCAGCAGGAATGTCCTTGCCTCATGGCTAAATTTGTTCAAACCAAACTTGTTTTTTTTTATAAAAAATGCAATCCCAACTTTGTATATGTATGGGTTCTTAATCCGCCTTAATTTCCTTTTACTCGTCTCAAATTCTTCGTTGTACACAACAACCCTGACCCCTCAACATCTAAAATCCCATTAGGTGTATTTAGTCTGTAGTAAATTAAGGAGAATCCAACGCTACACTTGTAATCAATGTCACAGTTATCACAACGATCCCATCCTACATCAGGCGGGTCGTGGGTACGACATCAAAATCATGAGCAGCACCCACCACTTAAGCAATTAGAGCACCCCCAGCTGATATGGCAGACAACGTCTACTCCCGAAATGGCATTTGCCTCGGAGACTCTTACTGCAGGCGCGTCTGCCATGATGTCTACTGGTGGAATCCATACTCCTATTGTGAATCAAGTGCCCAGTCTATACTCTGCCTCGAGCGACTCTCCACCGATTACCACTGCATCGCTCTCTACGCTGCCTATATGCATGTCATCCTCCCAATCATTGTATACAAAGACGGCTGGATCAGCATTGCCTTCACAAGGCATGTATCCTAATGGATTCATCACTACTACTGCGGCAGCCGCTGCTGCAGCAGAAGGTGGTGAACACGACAGTGCATCTGCTGCCATGCATGATCGTTTGGGTCATTCTCGAAATATGGGACAAACAAACTCCCTTCCACCCTTGATGTCGTACGGCCAGCATTTGACTACTCAACTGCTTGATGTGGGAAGTACGCCTAATCTTGGTTGGATTACTGATCCGTCCAGTCAGGTTTCAGACAAGGACTCGACGTGGGCTTCTCCTATGGTTGATATATTTCATTCCCAGTCGGGATCAGTCGAGCAAAGAATTGATGCAACTCTTCGATCTGCAGGGTTTTCTAATGGAGTGCAGGTTCCCCAGTTGACGATTCCACTGGCTCTGCCACTCTCCATCACCTCTGGCACGTCCATTGAATCCAACCCAATATCCGCAGATCTTGTTAGCCCGTACGATTCTAGTCTTGGTTCTGCGGGTATCTATGAGCCATGCACGTTTCCAAAGCAAGATGGAGGCAGCGCACAAATGCTCATGTATCTTCACCCTCCAACAAAAGCTGCATCAACTGCACAGCCATCTTCACGAGCTTCAAGTAAATTTTACGCGTTGCGCATTTCCAGGTGTCCGGGAATATATCGCACATGGGCTAAAGCCAAGTCATTGATTGATGGATGTGCCGGAGCCAGGTACAAGAGCTTTCCTACCATTAGCGAGGCTGTGGACTTTATCCGTGAGCAATTTCCCGACTGTACGTTTACACAGAATGAGAATGGTGAGTATATTATGGACGATTCGTCTGTAGTAGATCGGATTGTCGAAGAGGCAAGAGCAAAAAAAGACAAGTTGGGTGGAATTGTGCTCGACACACAAAGTGCTGATATCAAGGCTATGCCTGCGGATATTTCCACTACTGTACAGGCTTGGGAGTCGGATCTTTGTTTTCAGCATACTTTGAATGCTGATCAACAATCTATTTTGACTCATATTACTAATGGATCCAATGTTTATATTTCCGGAAAGGTGAGTTGATTTGAATTGTTTCAAGGTTTACATGACGCTTTAGCTCTCCTAACTAATTCTTTACTTGATAATCTGCATACTTTAGAGAGGTGTTGGTAAGCGAACCCTGATGCTACATATTAAATCATTCTTGGCTCGATCCAACAAGGCATTTGCCGTGACCTCCGCATGTAGTATTCGCTCGCTTCAGCAAGATGTTCAATCCACTCAAACTTGGATGGGCATTGGAAAAGCAGTTGGAACTCGAAAGCAGATTTTGGCCAAGGTCCGCAAAAACCCAATTACACGAAAGAATTGGATTGATAGCGACGCGCTGATTGTTCTAGATTCCTCTTCGTTTTCTGCTCATTTGTTTGATGTTGCAGACTTTTTGGGACGGCAGTTGCGCAAGCAATTTGATCGGCCTTTTGGTGGGATGCAGATTATACTTTGTGGAGATTTGTTTGATCTTCCACCGTCTCTTAGTGGAACAATTTCGTGTGTGGAATGTGGACAAGGTCATAAAATTTTTCCAGATCCCGAAAACCCAATCGGTGATACGGCCGCTCCTGGAGCTATCCTCGAGTGCGTAAACCAATCTTGTAGAGCTGTTTTTCAAAATATGTGGACCATGTTTGCTTTTGAGGCACACAGCTGGGCTACTGCCAATATGATTCATTTCGAACTAAAGCAAACCTACAACAGCGATGAGCAGCTTGACAATCTCATGAATGATCTGCTGGATGTTACCATTTCCGCTGACAGCAGAAAGCTTTTGCAATCATTGCACAATGATGGATCATTAAATGAGCTTGATGCCATTGAAATTGTTCCTACCGACCAAGACGCTGCCACCATAAATGATGCTTATCTAGCAGGTGTTGCTAATGACGTGGTGACATTCGATGCACAAGATACGCTTCTCAAGACCTTTGATTTTACTTCGCGTGGACAGCTACGTGATGGTCCTACCGACGATCGTCTCGACCTTAAAATAGGTGCCCCAGTATTTCTATTTCCTAAAACTAACAGCAGCACTCCGATTCTTGGCCAAGTATATGGGTTTGTGGCTGTTGACAATGCTATGCGTGAGCATTTGATAGCAAAACTTTCTTGTAAGCACGAGGCTGTCACCCAATCAACTCTGGAGTGGATCAAGAAACATAAATTTCTTCCGCAAATTCTTTTGCATCAGTCGGGGAATGGTTCGGTTCAAAATACACACCAACAAATTATTACCGTTGAGCCTCATATTTGGTGTGTAAAAGCACACGGAAAGGTGGTTTCTTGGAGAATCCATCTTCCGATGCGTTTGGCATATGCTGTATCCGTGCAGAAATCTCGCGGTTTAGCTTTTCCCAATGTTAAAATCTCATCTATTCGACACTGGGCAACTGGCAGTGCGTATATTGCTTTGAGTCGTGCAGGATCTTTCAAAGGAATTCATTGTTCGGATATGCATCCCAATGCCTTTTTACCAAATGAGATTGTGCTTGCTTTCAAGACCTGCTCGCCATCTGGCTCTCTTTCAGCCACGGTTACCTCTCGTCTTCAACCTTCATGTACTCCACGTATAACCAACTTGGCATCTGCTAGACCTGTAGCAAAACTCCGCAGTGGTGGTACAAAGCGTCCTCGACTTATTGGTATTCCCATGAGCAACTCTGGTATCTTCCCGTCGCTTTCTAATGACGACATAAACTTTGGTGTTTTGACCAATACATCCATGGATGATTTGCGACTGGTAAACCAACAGAACCATCAACTTCCTTCCCCAATGCTGTCGCAGCAAAACATGAATGGGTCTACTCCACTTCAGATGCATGCTACTTTGATCTCGGATGACTCGCAGATCTCATCTCCTAATATGTACTGTACAGAGACTTTCACTCCACTGCGTTCGGGTCAATCTATGACTTCTCGTCAGCAGCAAATGGGTGCATACCAAACGCCTCGTCATCACCAACTCCGTCAGCTTCCACAATCTTTGACATACCTCCCATACCCATCTCAGCTTCAGCCACAAAGTGAGCTTGATCATCGTCGAAACTCGTTTCATGGAATTTCTGGAATGGCAAATACGTCTCTAGCACAATCATCTCCCTTGTCAATTGGTCTACAAACACCATACCAGCAAAACTATTCACCCGCACTCCAGACATACCAGAATCCCACCAAACGACGACAAGTATACCAACAGGTTCCAATCGCCCTTAATACAGGTGTGTCAGCCACCACTAGTGCCGACATTTCCTACTTTGGTCTCTCTCCTCAGCTGAGCGCACCCACATCGCAATTGCCAGTGGACAAGCAATCGCTACCAACACTTACTACAAGTCCCAACTTCAATACTTTTATTTCTCCAGATACACTTACAAAAAAGTTTAGACCGTCTACACTTTCGTTTTCAGCAAACACACTAACGTCTTCTCTTCCGCACCATTTTACTGGCGTAGAGAGCTTTGGGCTGAATACAGGCGACTGGAGTAGCTCAACCATCAACTCGTCAAACACAGATTCGCAATCTTCGTTAGGACCTATTTCGTCGGCTACGTCGCTATCTGAGCCTTTTGGCTCGATTTTCTTTGACCAGCCTGTTACCAGAGCCAACTCTATACAGTAGATTTAAAATAACCAAGAATTTCCTGCTTTTGCAATACCAAGTTTTTTATTCATTGCATTCTAAAATCAAGTGAATTTTGTCTTGGCTTGCTAGATTGGATTTATCACTCTAAAATCTTTGATATTGAACATGTTTATTTTTGCTGATTGTAGTCAAGCTTGAATTATTTTCTTCTTGTAGACATTTGTATTTTCTTTTCACTTTCCTGTTTGATCTCTATCACCACCGTATTCATATAAAATGAAACACTAGATAAAGATGCCAAAATACATAATAAACAATCGGTTTAATGAAATTACGAGTGTTGATTTACTGAGCAATGTTGCTTTGCATTCCTTTGTGTTCACGTAGAATAAAGCTTGTTTTATCTTGCAGCGACTTTTTACATTTTGCCATGGCAGTTGTAAATATTCGCTGCGTTTTCTTGTTGGATGAACATTTTCAATTTAATAAACACGATATCCATTATATGATGCATACACAACTATAGTTTTGAACTGACATGATCTTTTTTGAGTCGTTTCTCTGTATTTTAACACATCAGACACGTTTGCGCTCTGGTTCGAGATAACAAGGATTGAATCTTGGAAGTGCATCTATTGTTTCCATGCCAACCGAGGTTTAACATTTGATTAGTTGGGTTTATTTAAAGCTCAAGGTTGGAACATGGTATTTTAAAAACTCCTAGTACAGATCATTGACATCGCCAGATCCGTGTCCATCCCTCTCACCCTCTTTTACTACACCAATGTGCTGTAGTCCAATCCATGGATCACGACCTCCACCCCATCGTAGCACTTGCTGACGAAACTCCTCACCGCCTGCACGCCATTCCTCCATAGGTTTACCGTGAAACAGTTTATGGTATATCCTACTTGCCCATCGGCGACTCCACATGTAGCTGTAGTAACTTGCACTGTATCCAAACAAATGGGAAAATTGAATCTGCCAATGAGTTCCTGGCGCAAAAGCAATTGGAAACATACTATTTTGAAGATCTTCGAGTATTGATGTGGTGTTAAAGGTTGATTTGGACATGGCCAAAGGAGAGTGATATAATTGGTCAAGAAGCGCCATTTTTAATTGCTGTTGAGTTTCAAGAGCTTCGAGTGTGAGGAGATGCAAACACTGTGCTTCAAGTAGATCCATAGGAATTGGATCGCCAGTTTGGTAATGCTGACCAAATTTAGCCAAAACTTGTGGAGATTTTGCAAAAAGTTCCATTAAAATAGAAGGCACTTCAACAAAGTCCATTGCAACTCGAGTACCTGCAATGTGCTGGTAATCAGTTTTAGCGAGCATAGCTGAAATAGAATCATATCAGACATGATCAAGATATCAAATTTAAAAGCATTAGTTATCCACAATTTTGACAAGCCACATTGAAAATTCAATTATAACCCAAAGCATTGCAACTACAGTTCAAGCATAAAGCATACAGTGCATTGCATGTCCCATTTCGTGAAAAAGTGTCTGTATATCGTGTAGTTCTAATAGTCCAGGCCGCCCTTCTTGCGGTCGTTGAAAGCTGGTCACCAGCACAATGATGGGTAATTGATACAGTTTGGAAGATTTTCCCTGTGAATGGTACACAATTTGCTCATTGTTTGGATTGCTCATGGTATCAAAATTGGGTTCGTAATGGTCATAATCGTTATCGATGCGTCTTGAGCATCTCACAGTAAAGTGTGCAGCGCTTTCATATTTCCGACCGCCTCCACTTTCTCTTGAAAACAAATCACAGTAAATTGTACCGAGTTTTCCTTCAGTCTCATGAACCACGTCTAGCTTACGTACATCAGGATGCCATGTTTCGCCTTGAAGAACTTGACTTGGCTCGAGCCGAACTCCATATAGCATGTTAAACACATCAGACAAGCCTTGTAGCGTGGATCCGACAGAATAATATGAAGAAAGTGAGTTGAGACGTAATGAAGTAGCACCCGATCTTAAAGGTGTAGGAGTACTTGAACTCGGATGAGTAGTTTCATACGTGGGTCGGGTTAAGAACTGAGTATAATAAGATCGATCCCATCCACGGATGCCTTCTGATCTGCCAGTATGTACACGCTTTATATCATTTAACCGATTGTACTCGTTATCACAAAGCGGTCTATTAGCATATGAAAGAGTTTCTAAAAACGACTTTACTTTTTCTAAGCATCCAAATAGTAAGGTTTTTCATAAGTTTACTTGTCATGCATATCTTGTCATGATAATCAGGCAACTCAATACCTGGTGATTCAGCCATCTTGTCAATCAAATACACATGTCCATAGCTTGGTTTTCCTAATAGTCTAGCCAAATCTGCGCGACAGGTTAGCATTTCTTCAAGTACGGAGATTTGATGTGAAGATGCTGAATTCATGGCAAGATAAATTCGCTTGCGGGTTTCTTCTTTGTGTGCTGTTCGCAATATAGTTGAAGCAATATCTGATGATGTAGGAACAATGGCACGAGCGGGTCTATTTGAAGATTCCGATTGAGATCCACGTTTGGCACGAGAGCTGGCTCGGCAAAGTGCATCTACAAGAGGAATTGGAACTCCAATAAGATCATTGTGAGCGTCATCAAATTGAACAAACTCTTCAGAAGGAAACGAGTTCATGGTGAATTCTTGACCCAACTCTAAAATACGATCATTGATGCGAACGAATTCGGCGCGTGTTGCATCTGGCATATGAATGCCAGACTTTTCAAAGTCAATCATGAGTAGCTTTGCAACTCGCTTCTCTTCCTCGGACATGGCATCAACAATATTTGAACGGTCAAGTGTTTGTTTCAATGTCTAATGATTGAAATAATACTCAATATTTAGGATTGTTTTCGGAAAAATACAGATCAGATATTTGAGATGGATCAATATACCTTGTATAGTCCCTGGTGGGTATTCAATTGATTGAGATAGTTGCTCAAAATTGAATGCGCTTGATTGGCAGCATTCACAAACTCTTTATCAGGATGGACATTACGAATTACCTCTGCAGTATCAACGACACAACACAGAATATCAGAAAGGGTATCGAGTCTTTTTGTAGTTTTTTTGAGTTCATCATCAGTCGTGGCAGCACACACTTTATCAACGATTCCCTGAGCTCGTTGAACTGCATTTTTAGCAGCAGATACAAAGCCAGCTGGATGGTGCAAACCCAGATATCCAAACAGACCCATTTTGCTAGTATGACCGACAAACTCGGAATAAGGACTAATATTTAATGATTGAGAGATGTGAGGAGTGTCAAACGCATCTCTAAGAGATATATTAGAATGCTGCTGAGCGTCCTTCAAGACCATCTGTTGCTGCAATAATAATGTATGGCGAAGCGAGTCGGCATGAATCAACCTAGTCTTGGAAATGGCATGCAAAGAAATAGGAGATGAATGGAGCAATAAAGTAGTCAAAGGGGAGGAGCAACAAGACAATCCAGCACTAGACAGAAGCAATCTGCAGCGTCGAGATGGCGATCGCAGCACAAGCATCGATGAACAATAATTCAACAATGATTAAAGAACAGCAGATGAGCAAGACCAACACACCGTATAATTATGGTGGTCAGACTCTATATTGCTGATGTTCCTGATGACAAGTTCGACACGTTGGCTGAATTCAAAACTTGACTTTCAACAGTTGGAATTCAACAGTTGGAATCCAGCAACACCAGCATGGACAAGGATGCACGAATCACCACTCCCCGACATAGTCCTGAAGCTGGCCATTCATCTAGTCTTTTTACTGGACTTCAGTCTCATTTTGGAAAGGCTTTTGCTGCTTCAAGAGATGCTGTTGGAACTCTACAAACCTCGCTGGCCAGTTCTTCTTTAATCCCGTCAAACCATCCTGTTGCTAAACTATCAGAAACAACTTCTGGCAGATCTTCTTTGGAAAAAAACCTTATTTTTGATGCTTCATCCAGCAATGCATTCGTTCCTGTTACACTTGAATCAGTCCACACTCAGTCAACCATCAATGGGTTGCAGTCTGACCCTCCATCTGCTCACAACAGCTTCGACATGGCTGGGAATACCCTCAGATTAAACCCAATTGATAATTCGCCTATAAGAAGTCTCTTTGGATCCTATTCGTCCAACACTGACATTACTGCATCGCTATCTACTAAACTGCCAATGGATTTGCTTACTGGTGATGAGAATTTGCCATTTGGGACTCAATCTCCTGCTATACCATATTCTTTGGCATCATCACTCACTGCATCTCCAGAACGCATGAAAACTACTACTGCTCCTCCAAATTCCGCTGGTGGGTTTTCCACCATTCCTCTTGACCTGCCGCTGTTGTCCCAACCAGCACAACCATCCCTTTCAACAACAACAATTTCTACAACCGTATCTGAAACTGGACTTGGTTTGACACCAGAAGAAATACAAGAAAAACTGGATCGGCTTAAAAAGTTTGAATCCCGTTTTACTGGTATGTTCAACCTTGACTATCCTCTTTATCTGAAAAGGCGTTCTGCTTTCGATACTAGTGTTTCAGCTATTAATCAAGTTTGTAAATTAATTTAGATCTTGCAAAGGCATACAAGGCTCTTAAGTCTAAACAACAACAACTTGAAACAATCATCATCAATCATACATCAGTCAAAAGCTTTACCAAGCCAGATGATTTTGTCAATCTAGAAACCTATTTAAAAGATGCTTTTTTGAATCAAGATGTATGTTTTCATTTAGTTTACTCGCATATATCGCACAATTTGAACTAACGCTATAGTTTTATTTTGGTCTGATCTATACTAGGCTGGATCAGAAGTGACCAAGCTGATTGAAAAGCTACAACAGCTGAAGCAATCTCACAATGATGAATCTCGCACACACGCAGATATGTACGGATCTATGCAAGCACGACTGGTTGAACGAGAAGAGGTAGATATATTATCAAATTAGACTTTCTCAATACAAGCATTCGAGTTTAAACTTTCCATGTATATTTTTAGGAAATCAACCGTCTTAAACACAAACTGCATAAACTTGAAGGAAGCAATGCACCATCAGAAGGGGCTTCGACACCATTTAGTGATCACACGGGTACGTCGACACCCAGCCATCAGAATGGACCATCCTCCTTGCATACCACATCCATGGACTCTCTTTCACTTAAACTCAAGATTCGTGAGCTTACCACATCTCTTCAGAAAACCACGGAACAGCGCAACAAGGCACTCCAGCACATCAAAAACATTGAAAAAGATGCAACTCCTACAACCGCCGTTCGACTTTCCTTTGATGACCGAATGGGCTCAAACCATGCACTAGATACTCTTGCATCTACTGGATCTATGGAAAATATTGCTTTTACCGCACCTACATCTCCCAACGGCAACAGCGCCGAAATGAGTCTTAATATTCGTATCCATGAACTTGAGTCGCAAAATCAGGAATGGCAAGCCAAATACGAAAAAGCCAACAACGCTCAACTTGCCATTCAATCACTTGTTGCTGCTCTTCGTGAAGACAATGATCGTTCCATTGATCGTGTCAGTGAACTAGAAGAAACACAAACAACTCTGGAACGTACCGTCAAGGAGTTGCGTTCACAGTACAAGTCTCTTAATGATGAATTTACTGGGCTTGCAGAAGAATCTGAAAACCTTCGTTCTCAAGTTAAAGAATTGTCTAAATCAGGTGGTAGTCAAAAATCTACTGAGCAGGTTCGTCAAGAAAATCGCGAAAGAAGTGCCGGCCTTGAGGCTCGGCTTCGCACTGTTCAACAAAAGCTCAGCAAGGCCGAATCTAAATGTTTATCTCTAGAAGAAGAACTTGAACAACGCAACGCTGAGCTCAAAATGCTTGAACAAGAAACCCTGGACCTGCGACAAACTGACACTCTTGCATCTACAAAATCTGAGGCCTCTCAAGAAATAGAACACCTTACTAAAAAACTGGCTTTATTGCAACAGAAGCTGGATAGCCTTCAATCAGAAAAAATATTGATATTTAAAAAGCATCACACAATCGTGGAAGCCTTGAAGGTAGATATTTTTTCAGTAAAAACCGATCACATTAAAGCAAAGTCACACATCCAGGAAACTATGGTTCAAATCCATAACATAGTGCATCAATTTAAATCCCAAATTGCATCTGCAAAATCCGAGACTGTTCAAGTCAGCGACAAAGTATTGGCTTTAGAATCTGAAAAAAACACTTTGCAAGAACAACTTGCTCTTCTTCGTAAGGAAACAGAACGTCTAGCAGATGAATTAGCAGCAAAATCTACATTGTCTTCATCTCTAGAATCTCAAATTGTAAATCATCATTCGGAAAAAGAAGAATTGCTACATTCCCACAGCGATACACTGGCTGTGTTGCGCTCACAGATTACTGATCTGAATCTTAGCATTCAGAAAAAGGAAACTGACATTGAAAATTTAAACGAAACTATTTTGAAGCAATCTATACAGCTTGAGCAGTCAAGTCAGCATAATGAAACTCTCAAAAATGGAGCAGCAACTTTACTTGAAGAGCAGCTCGATAATGCAGACACTTTAATAAACACCTCAGCTCAAAAAGCACAGTTTTTAGAAACAGACTTGCGCGACTTGACTGGCCAGTTTACCGAGGTTCAGCAAATGATCAACGACGCTTGCTCAAATACCACTAATCAACAAGGTAATATGATGGCAAAGCTGACTGAAATGAAAGCATCTATGGAGCCAATCAAATCTCATGTTGAGCAGTTGGTGCATGATCTGCATGCTTCTAACCAAGCCTACAAGTCTCTCTCTGAATTAATTGATTCGGAACGTTGTCAGCATAACCTGCATATTGAAAATTTGATTACTCAAATCAAAGATCTTAATAAACTTGAACTTGGTGCAGCTGAGGACGCAGATAAAGTGGTAGTAGATACTGCTCGACTGGTTGACTTGGAGGCTCAACTGCGCGAAGCTTGTGCTACTAAGGAACTGATAGCTTCCCGCCACGAGACTCCGGAATCAAAACGACCAGAAAGTGAACTTGCTGAATGTGGCACAGATAAGCATGGAATCACTTTAGATTTTCAGACGCAGACCGCTCAAATGGAAGTTTTGGAAAAATGTATTCTAGACATGACCAAGGGACACGAGGCCATGCAACAACAGTGTCAAAAAGTTACAAAACTTGCCAATGCTTTTTCGAGTCGTATAAATGATCTACAAACTGAAACAACCTCTGACGAGGCCACCAAAGCCCAACTGCAACGGCTTGCAGACGGGTTTAAAGCCAAAGCAAGGGACACACTTGTGCAAAACAAGAATTTGCAAAAACAACTGGATCAGATCAACATTGAATTGACGAGTGCACATGGAAATGCAGACCAATTGAAGTCTGAATATCATACTGTAAAACAACAATTACAGGAAACTTCAGATAGTAATACTAGTTTACAGAAACAGCTACAAAAGGCACAGGCAGAACTGTCTACGCTGGATACTGCCAAAACCATTGCCAAGTCTTGTCTTGAAGCGTTGAAACCAGATTCTAACACGGAAAATGACACGTTGGAATCTGTGTTTACAAACCTAAAGACAGAAGTGGACCAGATACGCACTGATAAGCATTCACTTACTCTTAAAGTTGCTAAACTTGAGTTGGCCAAGCAAGAATTAAATGAACAGCAGTTACATTTAGCTAATCTTCAACAAGAGCACACAGAAGCCAAGATCAACATTGCAGAGCTTGAAAGCAAGCTGCTAACTGCCAGTGATGCAAAACAACGACACGAAACGCATTTAGACAAGGATCTTGCAGCAGCAACTGACACTGCTGCACACTTACAAAAAAGTATCGACTCTTTGCAAAACCAAATAGCAGAAAAAGACAGCAGCATACAGAATTTGACTGAACAGCTGTCTTTAATCAATCAGCGTTTTGTCGAATCCGAAAAAAAGGCGTCTCAGCTGGAATCCATTGAAGCCAAGCTTGCCGAATCACTGACTAATATAATACATAAAAACACTCAGTTGGAAGCCATTCAAGAGCAACTGGCGCAGTGCCGGAAATCATTGAAAGAAGAAGAGGAGAAAAAGTCCAAGTCAATACAGCTGTTGCGTAATTCTAAAACACGTATTTTGAAATTGGAAAGCGATCTTAAGGCTGAAGCTGAAAAGGTACAAGCAGCACTTCAAAAAGTTACCGATGCGCATAGCCAGCGTGAACAAGAACTACAAGAAAAAGAAACGCAGAAATCTGCACTGAGTCGTCAGATCGAGGACCTAGAAGCTCGCCTTCGACAACAGCATGAACAGCTTGGAGAGGTCGATTCAGTGCATCAGGTTCTAGCGGATGAACGCTCTAATTTTGAACGTCAAATGTCAAGATTAAAGTTGGCCGAGTCGCATGCAAAGGATGAAACTAGCAAGGCAGATGAGCGTGTGCGTGCCGTACGTGCAGAAATGGATGCACTTCGCGACAGTTATTCTCAGCTTGAACAGGACTTGCAGGCATGGACAATGCAATCTCAGGATTATGAAACGAATATTGAGAACTTGAATGCCGAGTTGGAGACATCTAGGCGGTTGTTCCAAACCAAGAGTATTGAGAACGATCAAATGAAAATTAGAATATCAGAGCTAGAGACCAATTTATTTGACTCTTCTCAGATGTCGCTCAAGACTCGAGAAGATTATCAGCAAATGCAGCGCGATGCCAAAGACGCTCAGCGAGAAGTGAGTGAGCGTACAAAAGAGATTCGTAGACTGGAGCAGTCGATTGTTGAAATCAAAAGCAACTTTTCTGCTGCAATAGAGGCTGCAGATCAACGTACACTGACTTTCCATGAAAAGTTGAAGGAATACGAGTCGATCAAATCTTTGTTGGAAGAAGCGATGCGTCGTGAATCAGACATTACTTCTGAATTGAATCAATCCAATGTAAGCCCAGTTTTTTTGTCAATTGCCAGTATAAACTATAATGTTGATTTGAATTTATTTTGCTTTGCATATCACACAGTTGAAGCTGGCCGAGTGTCGTGGTGAACTCGAGGCATTGGAAGCGGCTCAAAAACAGTTGACTGCTGATCGGGAAGTGGAATTGGCCGCGTGGAAAATGAAGGAAGTTCAGTTCAAGAATCTCAATAAATCATTAAAGGACGAAGTACGCAAGCTATCCCGCAATTCATTAGTTACCAACTCGTCTAGCAACGACTCTTCTCCTCGATTATCTGCGGTTGATACCGATACCCTTAGTGGTCGACGTCCCTCTTTGACACTTTCTAGCGGTCAATTGTCGCCTCCAGCAAACTCATCTATGCCCTTGTATAACTCTAGTATGTCGAAAAGTTCTCTTCTTGGACCGCTCAGATCACAGCTGACTGCGCAATCGAGTAGCACATCCATAAATCATATTTCCGATCAACCAACTATATCATCGCCTCATTCATCAGCTTTGTCGTCATTAATGCAACAGCCACAACAGGCATCACACACCTCATTTCAACAGCATCGAACATCTCGCGATTCGGTTGATTTGCCTGATCCCAATCCAGAATACCTTAAACATGTTATCCTCAAGTTTCTAGAATCAAAAGATAAGAGGGGTCAACTTCTTAGTGTTATTGGAATGCTATTGAAATTTACTCCTGACGAGCTCAAACGAGCACAGCGAATTTCATAGGCGATTCAGATCTGTGCTCGAGTTATATTCGTATTCACGTAAAATGAAACACTTTTCTGTATTTATCTTGGACTGATTTTCAATGTTGCTTTGAAATAATGATTGACTGACTTGATTTTCTATTACAAACCAACTGGTTTAAAACATCTTTGACATAACCCTACATTGTACGATCATCAGATTTCGTCCGTGTAATTCAGAGATTGAGTTATTTACGTTCTAGTCCAAAAAATAATGATGACATATTTCAAAAGTGCAACTGTTGTGCTCATGTCAACCATCAATCATTTATTTGGTCGATTAAAAGTGATGAATGCTCAGATCTGTCAAATACCCTGTAGATCAAACCCATATTATGGTAAAGACATATTCCATAACTGAATTCAGTATGGAATAATCGAGTGTATTACATGAATGCAAGAGCAGCCCAACCAGCAATCAAAAACATTCCACCAATAGGAGTAACTGGCCCAAGAACCTTTGATATTCGCTTTTTACGATCCATGACTAGACAGTAAATCGATCCAGAGAATCCAACAATACCAGTTACAAACAGCCATCCAGCCAAGGAACTTGCATTTGGAACCTGTCTCATTCGGATAGAGGTAGCCAGTAGAACCATTGCATGGCCTATCTGATACTGAGAAGCTGTTTTCCAGCTTTCGATCAGTTTCTGGGAGTCTGGATCTTTTAACAGCATTTTCTAAGAGACGGTTGTGTTGAAGGATCGAGATTAACTCAAGCCAAATATAGTGATATAACCAACGTACAACAGAATAAGAATGTACCTTGAGACCATGAGCACCGAATGCTCCACATACTACACCGGTAGCACCCAACAGACTTCCAACACGCCAAAACAAATTAGCAGAACTCGAGGCAATCATGACAATGGATGAAACTATCTGGTTGAGACGAGTTCACACGAGTCTATTTATAAGAAATTTGAGGCGGAATTCGAGTCCATCACATCAAGTATTGGAACCGATACTTGAGAATTATAATTGAATCTGTAACGATCATGTAATCAATTCATACGATTCTACACCAGAATAAGGTTTTGAATGGAATGTCTTGTTTCTGTTCAAGACTGGTCATGACACTTTGTGTTGGACATTGATTTACTGCAATCGTTTTGAATTATTTTCCTTTTCCAACATTCAACATCAAGCATGTCCAAAGGCAGCGAGACTCCACGCATCAACTCATCCATGCTTCACAAAAATGTTGGTCGCACCGTTCGTCTTGTTGGGAGAATCTCTTTGGTCAGTCCTGCACTACTTGTACTCTACTAGCAATCTAAAGACGTTTGGGTTGACTGACAATGTCTAGTTTGATTGTATTCTTGTCGATTCCTAGTTGAATGCACAGCAAGCCATCCTAGAAGCATCTGACAAGGGCCAAGTCAATATCCTTCTTGTACAGGTATTCCCACTCTACACACTGCAACTCTAATTAAAATCACTGATTTGTTTTTGTAAAGGGATCAACTGTTCGACAGGGTGTTGTTGAAATTCTCGGACGAGTCGAAGCAGACATGAGTGTCACAGAGATCTCATCATGCATGTTTGACGAAAATTATGGCAAGTTTACTGATTCCAGCTGCTGTCTTGCTTGGATGGTTAAAGATATATTCTTGTCGAGACTCAACTCTGCCATAATGTTGAAATAAAACTAACAATGCATTGTCACGATCCAGATGCCGATGCATATGACAAGATGGTCCAAATCGCACACTCTCAACCTCAACTGTTTGGATGGATGTAACTGTATTTTAGTCAAGTGTTGCTATTCTCAGCATCCCTAGTATTCAAGTATGCATTCGCCAACTCTCTAAATGAGCCGTCACTATAGAAATCTACCACTATCTAGCGGATCAAATGATCAGTAAAAATACTTATTTTTATATGGTTTATTTGGTTACAAATACTTGTTTTGCCAAATAAATTAAAATATGTTCGTTATGCACTCCACCTCGTCTCATAACAATTGCTGCATGAGCATTGTTGAAATAAATGCAGACATTAACCTTTTCCCAAACAAGAGTGTTGAGCGTGTGCACCATCCACTCGCGTTTCTTTTTTAAAGAGAGCTCAGCAAGCTCATGTGCAGTGTGCGTTGAAAGCAACTCGGAGTTTGGCTGAGCCTTGTCTGCTTCACTGCATGCATGCTGCAGTTCTATAGCTTCTGATGACTGAGTTGAATCATGCTCGGATGATATCCATTGCACATCTTCCACAAAGTGTTTTTTACGAATCCGTGCCTTGATGGACAACACAGAAAGCGAGATGGAAAGAATAATCAACCAAATTGGAACAATAATAGGAGATAGAACAACAAAAACGCTCAAGATGCGGATCTCGCTCCATTTCCAAGTTTCCTTTTCCGGAGGATCAGTTTCTGATGGCTGCACGATGGCAGGGTATTGTTTTGGGTCTACTTTGATGGGCTTGAACCTTCTAAAGGGATTGCTCGAGGCAATCGCAGCAGTGGTGTATCTAACTGTGAGATCGTTCCTGATGTTTGAAAATACAGATCGTTTTTGAAACAAGGCCAATGCCTTGAAAAAACATAAACTGGGATCTGACAAGAGTAGTAGCAATGGAATGCCGTTTAGAAATTTATCCGCAAGGCTAAGCTGTTGACCAACACGCACAAGGACGACCTGCTGGAAATAATTAAACCCTCGTCCCATAATAGACGATTGAGGATGGCTAGTTCCCAAATGTGGAGTTGCAAGAGTAATAAAGTTGACAGGACGCACTTTATCAAATATCTTTGTAGAGTATAGCTTGCCAATCATGTATCGATTGATAAGGCCTCCAAGAGAGTATCCAATGAATGATATTCGGTCAATTCTCCCTTCATGCTGCTCTAAAACAGCCATGACACTAACAAGGCCTCGGTCACCACAAACATCGATACCATCGTAAGTATACATGCCAACTGAAGAGTCGATATTGAGAAATACCAAGTCGGAGGCTTTCAATGGATCCGACTCGGCAACTTCAGAAGGCTTGGACAATGCTTCTGGCTCCTTTGATTTAGGACTGTTGATGGCATTCCCAGGCAAAACATCTGTACTGGAAGAGTGTTTCCTAATAGCATTAATAATGGGATCCATATGGTTGGGGTTTCCCCACAGTCCATGGTGTAAAACAACTAGATGTAAAGACATGTGGTCCTTGCTATAAATAATAAACTTGATAAATTGGATAGTCGAGGTTTTGGGCAGTTTGTAGCATCCAGTCACGATTTTCTCGACTTGAATTCAATCCAACAACTACTCAATGCCGTATTTATGTAAACTACATGATAAACAGTCGCATGTTTGATTGGTGTCGGTTTTCTGGACACTGTCATTGAAATCATTGTTCAGAAACAGTTGTTGCTGGTCTTGACATTCAAGTCACGTTCTTTTGCGTATGGATTTATACTTTCATGCCAAAACTTTGTATAATATATTGTCATCAGATTGTTGATTGATGGCCTGACAACCCTGTAATCATCAACACTTGAACAACGAGACATTGCAAACACACTTGTGGATCTTACCATGCGCAAATACCAGTCAACAATGTCAATGATCTTGAAAACAATATTATGTACAAAAACCAACTGTTGAGTGACAGACAGATTGGCAACAATGAATATGTCCAGGCTTTTGTTGATAATATTCAAACAGTAAACTCAATGTCTGAATTGCAATGAATGAATGTGATGATCGTACACCGTATGACTATGCAATCAAACGCAACAATGCAAGGTTTAAACACATCAGTTCAAAACTATAGTTTGTATCATATGATGGTTGGTGTGTTTGCCAACAGTAGTATAGAAAGAGCACCAAATGATACCGTTTTATTTAAAGTTTGTAGGAAAATTCATACAAACTCTGGCTCTATTTCATTGTAAATAATTTGAATGGTAAATATAGTTTTTCATAAATTTGTTATATTTTGTCATTTTCGTGTCTTTAGTTTTATTCCACGAAAATGACAAAACTTTGGGTGAAGCTTAAGCCAAACAATGCTGTCAAAGTCTCTACTGAAGACTGCGCAAACGTCGACGACTTTAAAGAAGCTTTCAACAAGAAGCTTTCACGCGACTTTGACTCTTATGACGCTGCTCAACTCTCACTCTCGCTGACTGATGGTGGTGAAGCTTTGTAGCCATACGACCCAGTCCCAGCTCAAAATACTGGAGATCATCCACTCTTGATCACTATTACAGGAGTTTCTGCTGCTTCCCCAACTCAACTTGTCATCCCATCATCTACGGATAACACAAGTGGAAATTTTACTGCCACTCACAGTCCTTTGGTTGGTAAGGTGCTTTCAGTTTCCATCAATCAAAACAAATTGATAAAGTACCTTACACCTGTTGGCAGCTCTCCTACAACTCCAATGGGAAATCCCTCTACACCCATCGAACTATCTACACTGGGTTTGGAATTGGAGCAGCTCATGTTTTGGAAGAACACCACAGCAAGACTCCATTGTTATTGATATTCAACGTGACTACGATTGGACTGATATCGAAGAGTCTCCACCTATAACAATTGTGTTAATTACTGGACTTGATGGAAAACCTTTGAACGAAGTGATGATCGAATCGGCATGACTCGCTTAAATTCTTCTTCAGATATCACTTCGTTCAAAGGTTTTCCGTCGAATCCAGTAATGAAGCGACAAAAATTTTTTTCCC